>NC_046157.1:67393475-67693475 GCF_011064425.1 Rattus rattus
ATGTTTTCACAATTCTATACATTCAAAAGTAATTATACCTTATAAATGATAAAGCACTTATTTTCAAATGGTAGTATAGATGCCAACGTCTCTGCAGAGAAGAGGGGGACGGGAAAAGGGGGGCAATATCAGGTGTAGGAAGAGACAGGGGAGATGTACAGGGGGTCAGGAAATTGAACAGAGGTGTGTAGCAATAGGAGATGGGAAACTGAGGGTAACCACCTGAAAGTCTCAAATACGAGGAAAGCTCCCAGGACCCAACCGGGATGACATTGACTGAAATATCCAACAAAGGGTAGAGACAACCTATAGAGACCATATCCAGAGGTTAGGCACAGGCCCCCGATTGAGGGATGGGGCCACCCATCCATCTTAAAAATATTAATCCAGAATTACTCCTGTCTAAAGGATAAGCAAGGACAAAGAGTGGAGCAGAGACCTAAGGAAAGGCCATCCAGAGACTGCCCCACCTGGGGAATTCATCCCTTCTGCAGGCACCAAACTCAGACACTATCACTGATGCCAAGAAGTGCATGCTAACAGGAGCCTGATATAGCTGTCTGCTGAGAGGCTCTGCCAGAGCCTGACAAATACAGATGTGAATACTTGCAGCCAACCATCAGGCTGAGCCTGGGGAGCCCAATGGAAGAGTAGAGGAAGGACTGAAGAAGCTGAATGGGTTTTCAACCCCATAGAAATAACAACGATGATAACCAACCAGTCCCCGCCCCCCAGAGCTCCCAGTGACTAAACCACCAACCAAAGAGTATACATAGAGGGACCCATGACTCCAACTGCATATGTTGCAGAGGATGGCATTGTCTGGCATCAATGGGAGGAATTGGTCCCATCAATTGGTCCTGTGAAAGCTCAATGCCCCAGCATAGAGGAATGCTAGAGCAGTGAGGCAGGAGTGGGGAGGTGGTTGGGGGAGCACCTTCCTAAAAGTAGGGGGAAGGAGACTGAGATGGGGGAGTTTAACTGAGGGGAACCAGGAAGGGGGATAACATTTGAAATGTAAATAAATAAAATGGCCAGTAAAAAATTTTTTAAAAGACATGTACATCAAATTAATAATTGGGGAATGTTTCGAAACTCTCTCAATAGAGATTAAAATAAGACAAATGTGGCCTTAAAGTAGGAAATTGACTATTAAAGAAAGACAACTAGGGGAGGTTGGAGAGTAGAAGAATATAAATGGGACTTAGGATGTTGTTAAAATCAAAGATTCATAATTATATGGATGGAAATATAAATGATATAATTAATATACATTAATTAAAATTTTAGGTTAAAAGTTGCATCAATAAAAATCACACTTGGTACTTAATTCAAATAACTAAAAGCATTCCTATTTAAATGTCTCTCATAATTGAATTGTTCCTCAGAATATTCTTACCATTTGAAGACCATTGTTGATTAACCAACCACCTATGTAAATCTTTGCTTCATGTATAGGCAAATATTTGCATTAGAGAGTAGAGTTGTTTATACTTCCTATGCTATAATGGCTAAACAAATTTCTTCAGAATTCCTTCTATATATACAGTTATTTCTTAACATTTGTTGTTTATTTTCTAACATCCCAAACTAAAAAAGAAATTTTAAAGTAAAACAGCCAACTCTTTTGAGAGAGACTGGTTCTTTGGAGAGAGAGGAAAAAGAGAGAGGATGATCATTTTATCATTAACTACTTTGAAAATTACCCAACACATATGCTTACTCTAAGTACCTCAAGGCTTGTTAGATAACAAGAAAAGTAACAATTTTTATAGCCAAGAATGCAGTTATCAAATGAGAATATTTGACATTGGCAATGCATCACCTTTCCTACATATCAGAATTCTTCCCATTCTTTTAATAATCCCTCCTATAACATTTTACTACTATCTAGGGTTTGCTCATGGGTCATGCAAAACAGAGTGGTGTCCTCGCTGCTCTCTAATCTAGAATTCCACCCCAGCCTTCCAGCTGTTGATCTTACAGCTAATGAGGCAGTGCTTTGGACTGAATGAAAAGTGTCCTTGTGGTAGATGATTGTCACAAAATAATACACAAAATATTCCACATGTTGGAATTTTCATACCGATGTCATGAATTTCTCCAAATATGAAAGCTTCTCATGGACATAGTATGGGCACATTCTGATAAGGAAGGCTCGAGAGAAGGTCCTTTGAAACATCACAGACATGATCACAGAAGTCAATCCCTGTGGTTCCTCTTAGAATGGCTTTGTGTAAAGTGATTGTGGGGGTATCTCACTAAAACTGCAGATTTTGGGAAACTGAGGCAGGAGGATTGCCATAGGTTTGAGGTTGCTGTAGACTCTGTAGCTTGGACTGGCCCAACTAGGATTACCTAATGAGATCATGTCTAAAAATAAAATGCATTTTATACGAACATTTAAACAAAGACCTTCTGTAGTCAATGGAGTAGTAATAGCTTTAGATAACTGAGTCAGTTTAAATTTTTCCATTGCTTTGTCTATATCAATAATTGGGCTAATCACATAAAGGCATCATTGTTCAGCATTTGTGTTCTAGAGGCAGAATACTTGTTATTAAACTGACTTTGTAACACACAGGTTCAGTCTATTCATTACTATGGTATTGTGGATGAACGTGGAGTTTCCTGAGGGAGGTCTTACTGGAATTCGACATGTAGAACACATATAGTCTATGAGAAACTTAAAGACACTGTCTGTCACTCCATAAACATTAGCGACTGCCACTGGACTCACATCTAAAATGTTCAAGTACTACTGTGATTATGAGCCACCACAGAAACAATGAATGTTTCCCTCTACCATTTCACAGACATATTATATACTGACTAGGCAAAGCTAGGCAGAATAGACTGTGGTCACTCAAAGTAACACTTTTTAAAATGGAACAAAAACACCAAGGAAACTAAGGATTTCATTAGAAATACTCAGGAACTTTATTAATACTGTACTGCACAACAGTAATTTTTAGGATGAGTGTTCATTTGATTTAGGGGTGAAACCTAATTTGAAGGCATGACGAATATTGATATAGCTGTTCACCTGGACCTTGGAAATATGACCCGGTACCATTTAAATAAGATGAAGTTAGGAAGACTAGATGTGGAGTACATGGAGTTCAGGAAAGGAGACACCAAGTGGGGAGGGTGTCTCAAACAGTAATTATCTGGATCAAGGTCACGAGACTGATACTATTACAGAGCAGAGCCTAGTGTGTTCTGTTAAGCTCTTGAGTGTCTAAAGCTTACAAACAAAAGACTTTTCATGCTGTTATGTGGGTCTTCATTCTAATGAAAATTATAAAGTAAAAAAGTATTAATAAGCAATCTACCTCGGTTTGACATGCCCAGAGATCTTTCAATAAATTCTAGTTAAGGTGAGATTTTTAAAAAATACTGATGGAGGGCGGTAATCGGGGGAGGATGGAGAGGGGAACATCCATATGGGGGGGGAGGGGCTGGGGGATGTTGGCCAGAAACTGGGAAAGGGAATAACAATCGAAATGTAAATAAGAAATACCCAAGTTAATAAATATGGAGAAAAAAATAAAAAGTACTAATAATAGTCAGATATCAGAAAAGGTGGAGAAAGAAAGGGAAGGGCCGATGCGCACAGGAGGTAGGATTGGGTGGTGCTCACAGCTTGTGGGCTTCAGTACACAGCCTTGTGTGCAGCATCTCTCTGACTGACTAGAGCCTTGCAAGCTTCTCTTCCACCTTTATGGCTTCCCTTTTGAAATCTAAATCTCTGGAGGAAATCTGATGGGAAAAATCCAAGTCCTCCCCTTGGCTAACACTGAGTGGTGACTTGAAGGGACCCAGCTTTCCCGTTCCTACTGAAGGCAAACACCTGGTTCCCCACAGAGCTGAGCACGCATGCTGGAACAGATTTAGTTTTCCAATAAAAAACAAAACGAAACAAAACTAGGAACAATGCTTGTAACATCCTAAACGTAAAAACATCTGGAGGAGAAAAAGAGATCTTACGTAACTATCTATGAGACTTTGGGCTTGTGTGTAATGAGATTAAAAACTGGGAAATGCTATGGTATCACAGATAGGATCCAGGATATTGTGACCAAGTGACAGACAGAGTTTATGAACTCTGTAGTGACGTCCTACACCTTACTGTACAACTGATCAATTCCTTTCTGTTGGGGCTGGGAAGATTGCTCAGTTGGTAAAATGTTCCCAGCATAACCATGAAGAAGTGAGTCAGATTCCAGCACCTGCCTAAGACGACAGGGCATGCTGGCCTGCCAGTCCAATCAAGACAAATTGGCAAATTCTAGACTCAGTGAGGGAACCTGTCATAAAAACTTAGGTGGAAAGAAACAGAAAAACGTCACCTGACATCACCACTGATTTCCACCTACACACACACACAAACACCCCACGCACAAACACACTCATATACCACACACACATGCACATGCAAACACATACACAAATCATGGGCATGCATGCTCATGCACACAAAAGCAAACATTTACATATGCACACATTCATGCACACACATTCACATCTGCACATGCACACATTCATACATATGTACATACATATGCAAGTATATATGAACATTTATGCAGCAGACACACAGAAAATAATTCCTCTAGTTTTTTCATTCCTAGTATTTGCTCTACAATATGAACTAAAACCAGAAATATAAAGGAAGAAGCAAGATGGAAGATGTGGAAGGCACAGAATGTGGGAAAAAAAGTCTCTGCTAAACTGGCCAGTGTCCAAGAAATTTGTTTGGTTGAAGATTGTAAAAATGCCTTTTAGAGAGAAGGAAAAAAGAGAGAGAGAGAGAGAATGTGTATTAGAAACTATGATGTCCTTGGCGTCTCTATTTTACTGTGCATGTAATAAATCCAATTTCATCAGTCTTAAACTGCTCATAAAAGATAAATGGTAGCTTTATAAAAAAGACCACTCCTGGTGACATAATGGAAGGGACCCTGGGTGTTTTCTAATGCTACTTACTTGGACATGTTAAAGAAGAGGGTAAGATTTATTAGACATGTCTAAATACACAGGAGAAAGAATATCTTTCCTACATACATCTAAGAAAACCTCTGAAGAGAATTAAAAACCTACGATTTAATACAAATTCGCGTCTGGCAGCTAGCTGAGGCAGAAGCTGTCTACTTGATCGGCTGAAGCTGATTGGGCTCCAAGACACAGTGTGTAGCAGCTGAAGTCTGTCAACAGGGAGACCAGCAGAAGGGCAACATGATAGTCAAAACAGGAGGGAAGCACAGCCTAAACAAGATGACATGAGCATTTGTGCAATTAACAGCATCAGCAAAAGGGAAGATGTGTTTGGAACATTCTGCCAGGGATCCAAAAAAGACAGAACGCTTATTTTACGTAATAGCGCTATTAATATTTGGATTAATACAATCAATGCCACCGTGGAAAACACTACATAGACAGTGGGAAAGGCAGAGTCCAAAGTGATCACAAAGGTACAAGGCTATAAGCCTTCCTCAGACACTTTCCTTATGAGCAGTGTTCCTTTATATCACACACCATGACTTGTCCTAACCCGAGTCTATTAGCTGCCAGTTGTGGACCAAGCACTACACTAACATTGCCATATTCGTTTTCGGTTTATTTTTTAATATGCAAATTTCATCCCATGCTATCCATCCCATTTCAAATATCACAACAAAGGGCACTGTTTGAACACCACTCTAGTGGGTTGAAAGTGTAGGCTTGGACAATTCTATACTGAAATGATATTTCTGCAGATGCAGGTCAAGACGAAGCTTCAAGCATCTGAAACCTCATTGTTCTTCCTGACAGTCTAAATTTCAGACCTAACCCAGGACGGAATGAGCATGCATGTTGCTGTCGACACATACTTGACCTGAACTCAGTATTCATAACAGTTTAATATAGTCATTATTACCGATGTTACAAGTTGAGTGCTAGCTAATACAGACAAAGACTTCCCATCATCCACCTGTACATGACTGAGACATTTCTTCAGTTTTCTTACTTAGACCACAGAACTTTATGGTGATCTTGTTCACATAAGCAATAATTTTGATGCAAGGCTTTTTTTGTAACTTACAAAACTGGCGATTACTCCTGTTTTAACTTCCAGTGTTTTTTGCATTTGCTTTATGAAAGTACCTAATAATATTCATTTATTATTCAATTACAGCTGTTGAAGTGTCATCAAACCTTCACCTACATTTTGGCCATTTATGATTTGTTTTATATATGGGTCAAAGATATCATTTATGAATTACTACATAGTACTAATAACAGAGTGATAATTACAATAAAGCAAATATATATTAGTTTGTGCTCAATTCAAATCATACTTCCAGAATAATATTTGAGTGCATCTATGGAACTGAAAATACCAATAGTACATCTATAATGCATTACACTGCTGGGATAATAAATATTTTATGGCTATTAACAAGAAATTTAAACCATTACTACCTCTCAACAGGAACACAGGGGGCAGGGTCTGTGGTTGGTGCCATTTTCTCTCTTTTTTCTTAATATTGTTTTATTAGTTTACCTTTCAAATGTTGTCCCTCTTTCTAGTCCTCCCTCCAAGAGTTCTTCACCCTATATCTATCATCCCCTTTGCCTCTGAGAGTGTGCTCACCCACTCACCTCCCACACATCACGCCCCACCCTGCATTGTCCTACCACTCACGGGATGGATCTCAAGATGGGCAGGTCATGGATGGCCTTTCTTTCAATCTCTGCTCCTTTTTTGTCCCTCTATTTCTTTTAGACAGGAACAATTCTGGATCAAAAATTTTGAAGTTATGTTTGTGATCCAATCCCTTCACTGAGGGTCCTGTCTATCTATTGGAAGTGGTCTCTTTAGATTCTATCTCCCTATTGTTGAGCATTTTGGCTACGGTCATCCCTATTGAATCATGGGAGCCTCTTGCATCCCGGGCCTCTGGAACCTTCTAGAGGTTCCCCCTTTCCCTCTACCACCTGCTGCTGCATATTTCTATTCATTCTCCTAGCCCACCCTCTAAGCTTCTCTCCTGTCTCTCCCAAACCTGATCCTGCCATTTTTGTGCCATTTTCTTTAACTCAATTTTTAAATACCTTCTAATGGGCATGAGAAAAATCACCATGTTTTGCTTGTATTTTTAGATATACAAAGACAATTCACATAAACATTTTGGTAGAAATTTAAAGGTTTATTAAAATACCCCATCTTAGTGTCTTTCAAAGCATTATTGCCTTACATGTAGCACAGAGAAGGTCAAGTGACAGCTTATGAGAAAGAGTGACTCTAGATGTGCTGAAGCAGAATAGGACTTTCACAGAATCCTCATATTATTTGTGTCTACATTTATATCTTACTAAGTATTTAACTCCAGTTAAAAGCTGAGATTTTGCTGAATATAACTTTAATGTTTGCTGAAACCAAGGATTGAGATTACCCTGATATTCTTGTGACATGAAATGCTAGTTCACCAAAGAAAAAGGTGAGGCTTATACCCTTTTAGTTTCAGAATATAAATTTGTGGTTTATTAATTTTATCAACCTTAAATAGCTGTGTTCTAAATTTAACGTGTAGCTAGATTAGTGACTTAAATGATGTGCGACTCTCTAGAAGCATTCCGATTTCTGTTGCTAGGGGACTTTGGCATGGTTTCTGTTGTTGCCTCAACACTTTCATTATTTGAATAAATATCATGTTTATTTGAGGTTAAAATTACCCACTGTGACATTGTTTACAATTGATTAAATATGAGTTGATTTGGATGCAACTGTTACAAATAATGGTATAGTCTGTTGGGAATAAAATACAGTTTTCCAATCTTAGTGAACAGATTTCATATTGAAAAGCCATCTCAATACAACATCTTCTAGAGCAGTAAGAAATCCATGCAATATATTCGAATATACTGAAATATCTATGTATACAGTAAACCACATATTCAAATTAAACTACTTCACCATAAGAAATGGTTTCCCATGCCAAGTCTGTCCAAATAATGGAGAAGTTATTAGAGAGAGACACCTGTATCTGGAGACATTTATCTTAAGCAAATTTCATTTCTATTTTAAAAGAATAATGCTTAAATTAGACTTTAGCATTCAACTGGTGGCCCCTTGCATTTACCTAACTACCCCTATAACTCAGTCTCACATCCATTAAGATCCCACCAGAACTTAACCCTAATAAACATTTTCAAAATACAATTATTAAACTCTATCCAAATATATCTATACTATTGGTACTCTGTGTCCAGAGAAATCTGTAAGCATGAGCCTTGAGCCAACTAGCTTCTTGATTCTCGGATTCAAGTAACCTGTAATGCAATATATTTTGAAAGAGTTCTGGAACAAATAGAAACTTTGGATGACTGCTTCCTAAGTGATACAGTACAAAGAATATTTACAGAGCAATGCGTATTGTGTTGAGTATTAGATTAACAGCTACACAGCTATTAAACACTACAGAAAAATATATAATGTCCGGGACTTGACATAGCAGGTTTGCATCTGTAAGTTCTGGTAGCTGTAGAGATTCCAAAACAGTGTCTGTGGATTCTGGGTGATGACTACTTCCAAAAGGATGTAAGTCACTCATAAATAAAGCAAGCATCTTTAAAGTCTTCATAAGAGAGAAAACTATAAATGGATTTACTGCAGTAGTTAAATCACCATAGTACTATTTACCTCAGGCAAAAGTCAAAAAACAAAAAATAAAAACAAAACAAAACAACAACAACAAAAACCACCTGAAAATGCTTGGATGAATAGTTCATAATAAAAAAATGAAACGAAATGAAACCACTTGCGACAGGCCATCTTCAAGAAAATAAAGCAATAGTTTTTAACTTAAACCCTGTCTTAGTGTTAACAGTAGGACCAGGGTTTAGGAGTTGTTTGGCATTTGAAACTTGAAGAGCCAGGGGAGGGGATACCCACTCGCTCAGAGAAGAAGAGGGATGGGGGACAGGATTCTGGGAGGGAGTGACTGGGTGTGGGGAGGCAACAGGATATTAAGTGAATAAGTAATAAATAAATAAATAAATAGATAGATAGATAGATAGATAAATTTACACAATATTAAAAAATAGAGAACAGAGAAAAACAAGGAATAAGTCTTTTTGAGTCCAATAGAATCTCGTGATTGGCTTAGGACAAATGCCTCCAAATATCATGACGTAAAACTATGACTGCCAAGAAAGTAAGAAATTGGAAAATGTTTATTTCCCACATGCTTCCTAGATCTATCTGTATTGTTCATGTTTGTAAGAATATACAAATGCAAGTACAACATTTTCTTCTAATAAAGAATGTTCACTAAATTCTTTACATTGTGTTTAACATCCCACATATTCTAAAATGCAAGACCCCATCCACTATTGGAGATTTTTGTCACCTCATAAAAATGTTTAACAATCAGGATTAGTGACTTAGAAGTTACCATGTATTTTATAAAAGTACCCAATCATTATTATTTAATTAATGAAGGAATTCTATGTTTCAAATGCAGTCAGGAAATAATGTAGGGTCGTACAGCATCTTCAAGTCGGAAAGTGTAGTTAAACCCTTATTGTTATCCTATAGTTCTCCTGAAGGAAGACGTCCTCCATCCTGGTCCATTATTACTCCACAGTAGATTTCTCTTCCTCCTCCTGCTGTGCCCTACAGTTTATTTAACCACACCTCACTCTACAAAGGATTTGTCCTCTTTTATGCTCCCTTGTTTTCACTCAGTCAACATGATGATAACCCTCCTTTGTTCCTCTTGGATTTCATCATAATTCATTCTGACCACTTGTGGAATTTCCTAGGGTTGTTTTATATTCTCATTCCCTTCCTTTTAAGTGGTGGAAAAGTTGCTTCCCAAAACTTATCTGCAAAATTAATGATTATGTTCACAATTCAATCATCAAAGCCCTGATTAAAATGCTTTACAATAGATCTGGAGGCAGCCACTGTGGAACATTTCTTATGTCACCTGAGCTTGGCAATGGCCCATCAAACACAACTCATTCTGTAATCCCGTAGCGCAGTGCTATAACATAATGGTGGTTAGGGAGAGGCGATGCATTCCAATTTATTTATAACTGGCAGCCTACAGTACAAGAGCAAGAGCTGTGCAAAATAAAAGTATCTGTGCTATTCCTTTTCCCTCAATCTGTCACATCTCTCATTTTACCCATATAGGCAACAGGCAATCAATCATAAAGTCACAAAGTGTGCACTCTTGCATGCATGCCTGCATGCATATGTGTGTGTGTGTGTGTGTGTATTTGTGTGTGCATGTGTGTGTGTGATATACCTTACTGATAATTAACATGGTTATTATTCTTAGTCACTCATGACTAACAGGACAGTTGTTCTTTGAAGAATAGGAGCTGAGGGGGAAAAGTGTCCAACATAGAATGTTTGCTGCTGGTTGCAGTGACTATATCATCCTGCTCCGTTGTGTATGCAGAATTCCTTTTGCATTAGTGAGATTACATTCATGATTTGTACACATCAGACAACAGAACATATTTTATAAACAGTGAAGATACTAAAGGAATGTAGAACCCCTATTGATGAGTGAACTTTCTGTTTCCATCCTTTAGAGTATGTAAAATAAAAAGGTCCTGTGCTTCTGTGTATTTGCATCGTGTAATCCTCACTACTCCAAAATACGAGCCTAAAATTTCTTACCTGTTTACTGGCTTTTGGAGATCAAGTAAACTAAGATAGCCTACTTCAACCTGAACTAATAAGTGATTCATTCTTCCTTACTCTTATTTTCTTCGTCATTTTAGTTTAAATACAAAGTTCTGTGCTTTATGACCTAACACTAAAGCAGCCGAGAGACGGCATATGTAGTGTGCCGTCACTGACCATTGCAGTCAGCTCCTCTGCCAATACATGTCTCCTTCTATAATTCAGTTCAGATGCGAACTGACCTTGTGATTCACATCTTTCCTGGTACTTAATTAGATAATTGAACAGCAATAAACTCATTCACTCTCAGTGGCCCTTCAAGCTGGATATGTCAATAATAATTTTCCTTTACAGAAGCAAACTCAGGGTTGATTTAGAGCTATTGGTCTGCTGTGTTAAATATGTCAGACATACATGTGCAGTTGGTAGATTTCTTATCATATAGAAGCTCTGTATGTTTTTTCTTTCTCACATACCAACATCTGGATTAAAAGATATGGTACTGTAGCACATGTTTTGTTTGTTATAATTTCAGAATTACCAATCGCATTCAGAAACTGGAAATATTTTTTAATTATTTTATTTCTTTATATCCCAACCACTGTCCCCAATCCCAGTTCCCGCTCCCACAGTTCCTCATCCCATTCTTCCTCCTCCTTGCCTGTGAGATCATGCTCCCCACATCACACTAAACCTCCCACTTCCCTGGGGCCTCAAGTCTATAAGTGCCTGTATATAAGTCATGCTATCGGACCTAACTCAAGAATTCTAATTAACTGAAATATCATTATCATGGACATTGGGCAGTGTGATTTCCAAAACAGCTATCAGCACTGGACTGGAATTAGTTTATCTTTTCTCCATGTCCCTTTTCTTATTCAAATATTAAACGTTCTGAATTGCCAAGAATTATCAAGCTAAATCAACTGTACAACAGACTGATGGATAAATGAGAGACACTGGCTCATTAAGGACTGCTAACTGTTAAGGTGATCATATGCTTGTAATTAAAGGTTTACATATTTTCTCAGTAGAAAATTCTACTTAAAAAGATCATATGAGAATTCGGCTTGTAGAGAAGCATGATGGACACTTGCAAGCCCTGTACTGGGGAGTATGTGACAGGAGGAGTTTTAACTTGAAGGCTAGCTTGGGCAAATAAAATACTGTTTTCTGAAAGAAAGAAAGAAAGAAAGAAAGAAAGAAAGAAAGAAAGAAAGAAAGAAAAGAAAGAAAGAGAGAAAAGGAAGGAAGGAAGAAAAGAAAAAAGGAAGAAAGAAAGAAAGAAGGAAAAGAAGAAAGAAAGAAAGAAAGAAAGAAAGAAAGAAAGAAAGAAAGAAAGACAGAAAGAGGGAGGGAGGGAGGGGAAGGGAAGGGAAGGGGGAGAGAGAGAGAGAGAGGGAGAGAGAGAGAGAGAGAGAGAGAGAGAGAGAGAGAGAGAGAGAGAGTTAACATTAGGTTAATATTCTCATGGGCATTGTATTGATAAGGAAGCCCGAAATCTTAATAATCTGGAAAATCATTCTCAGCGGCAACGACTATTATTATGCTCCAACCTTGACCAGTGTGGCTGTATATTAGAACTGTCAATCTCCCTTTGTTACATTGCTCATGATAATTAGTACCTTTTCTCAATATATTCTTCTTCTGGTAGATCCTCTTTAAAAACAAAACAAAACACTAAACCCTCCCTGTGGTAGTATCTAGTGTCTGTCTGGGAGATAGCAAAGGTTTTATTGGTGCAAAGTAAAATTGTGGACTACGAACGCAATTTTTAATTTCCCAAGAAGAATTCCAACTTATTCTGAGATTATGACCCTTTTGAAATGTTTATGGGTTATTTCAATTATGAAACTAAGTTGAGGAGAGAAAAAAAAATCGTGTTTTAATGTTGATCCTGACAAGATGTAAGACACTTTTTGGTTGTCCTTGAATTAAAACTAGATCTACTATGAAACATCATTTGAAAAGAAGCCATTTGTGTCCTGAATTTCTCTAGAAATAGAACTGATGACTATGTAATATAATATCCTTTAGGACTCAAACTTCTTGTATCAGAATTTCTTTAGTAATTTATTGATATACTGCATATGTGAAGAGCTTCCACAAAAAAAATTACATCAAAGTAGATTTTCATTAGTTCAGATTAGTCATACTCATTGTTAAATCCCTGACCCACGATGTTTTAAATTTAGCAAGATAGACAAGTAAGTGCATTTCTACACATTTTGATTTGTGAATCTAATCCTGATAATGGATTTCAAACTACTAAAATAGGGTCTCTTTGCACAAGTGGAAAGAGGTGGGCAAGATACAGTTGAAATTGTGCAACTGGGCCAATTTCCCTTATAGCACTGCTCCTCTGTATGGTGATCTATGTGTGTGTAGACATGGTAGTGTAGACGGATTCAGGTTGCTGTCAAAAGGGGCAAAATATTGAAATTATATCATAATTTAAAATAAAAAGGTATTTGTTTTCTAAACATTGCTCCACCAGGAATAGTTTGTTAATTACAGAAAAGGTTTAATCATAGATGGAAAGGCTGAGGATTTCAAGAACAATCTAGAAGGAGACAAGGCATCTGTGAGACACGGCATCATGCCATGTGTCATGGATGATACTTATTTTCTCTGCCTTCACAGGGTTGGGACAGGGAGATATGATGCTTTCTGGGTACCCTTTATAGGAGCAATGATAAGCTTATGCCATCAGGACCTAACTGCTTTCTAGTGATACCACACCCTAAAGTCCTTGTGTGGTTTATTAGGACTCAGCACACAATTTTCGAAGGGTCCTACATCTTCAAACACTATGGTATGTATGGTCATGTTATGTGCTTGAAACCTTTATACTTAGGAACAAGATATTGTTGTACAAGAAGTAGGTGGGTCTGTCTGTCTTTGTGTTGTGGAGTTCAATATCCTTTTCCAGATAGCAGTAACAAATCTAAAGAGGTCTTAGTGAGATGCACAAAGGTAATGGTGCAAATTGATACCGAAAACCAGCAATATATGCTTGGAGTCTTGAAGTAGACAACTTAATATTTGTGGAACCGTTAGTAGTCACCTTGTTCCTCTGATCTTCAATTTCAATTCTACAATCTCCTAAAAGAGGTTAGGAACTAGAGAGTAAGGGCTGCTGATCACTGGACCAAAGGGAAGTTAACAACACGCGCAATGTCCATGGAGATAGCCCAGCTGGTAGAGTGCTTTCCTATCATGCAGGAGACTAAGTAAACTAGGCATGGTGGCACGCAACTGCTTTAGGGCCACCCCAGCCTTTTCTATGTGTCTGATCCAGACAGCTCCATAAACAAATTTCCCTCAGAGGTGACAGATCAGGTGACTTTCTGTAATTTCCCACTTTATCAAGGAGGTGACAGGGATCTCTAGGAAGGTAGGTAGGACTGAGGGTGATAAACATTCGCGGAGCCCTAGAATATCTCAGGGCGCACACAGACTACCAAATGTCTATTTTCTGCGCTGTAGTCTCAGAGAGAATCCGAGACCTCCCCAAATTGCCCAGCATCTGTGGCTAGGTGTCTTGCTGGCACCTCCAGAACTTTCCAAGGTAAACCCATCAGAAACTCTCTTAAACCCATACACAGACTCTGTGAAAGCTGAAAAGAAGGTCTTAGTCCTATTTACAGCTGGAAGCTGCACAGAGAACTTGCCCAGTCACGCAGCCCTGAGACTTACAGCTCTGTCTTTGTTGGTTCTTTTGTTTTTCAAGACAAGGCTTCTCTGTGCAATCATTGCTATTTTGGGACTCACCCTGTAGACCAAGTCGGCCTGGAACTCACAGAGATACACTTGGCCTTGCCTCTTGAATGCTATGATTAAAGACTTGTGCCACCACCATTAGGCACTCGTGGTCGTTTAAGAACAAAACCCATATCCTAGTTGGTACTCTTCAGGTATCAAAAAGCGAAATACTGAAGCCAAACACAAGGTTAAGCCATTCAGGGACTTTTTCTTTGTTCCAGTTTTGACAGGTGCTAGAACCTATGTACCAAGTGTTAAGGTTAGATTGGTGCCTCTACCACGGCACCAACAGTTAAAGTCTGAGGGCCATTAAAGTATCTGCTTTGATTAATACCAAAAGGGGCTATTTCTTACTTATATGTGGAATTTCAGTATCTTTGGGTCTAGACCGCTTAAACCTAAGTAATTCCCGAACTCTCAACAGCAGAAGTACATCTTAACATCATTGACTTGTTTCATTTTATGGAAAAATTTCATAGCAGATTTAGAACCTGAAGGTCACCAGCTGTACCAAATATTTGTACCTTAGGAACAGAAGGAAAACAGAGACGTTGAGATCATGCTTACGACTAAGGAAGAGGAAGACAGGGAGACATTAGAGAGTTTATGAGAGAATAGTCAGCCAGCCAGGGTACTGATTAAACATCAAACCTGAGCTGAGATTTGGTGACATCCATTAGTACCAACTGAAGTACCAATGGTTTCCTACCTCTCTTTTTCACCTGCCAACTACCATCATTCCTTCACAAACTCCGAACTGGAGGTAGGGGGTGTTCTGTGACTCTGTTGCTTCCTATATAACTGTTATAGAATATTTTTATAATCATTTTTCCTCTGAGGAGGGACCTCCAAGATTGGCATTTCCTCTTCTATTTTTGAAAAGGAAAAATGTATTTGTTCTCTAGATATTAAAGTCCTGAACCACTTAACCTCAAGTCCTGACCCCTTAACAGTAGAGGTTGTACTGCTGCTCCCTTGTCTGTGAAGGACCACAACGTGTTCCAGACATGCTGCTTTTAAGTTGTTTTGCCTTCGGAGTGGACAAAGATGGTGATTTCATTTCAGGAGTAATGAATGCTGCAGGGTCATTGAATATTTATCAGAAGGGGTCAAAGTGAGGAGATGCTCAGCTATTTTTCAAGTATTTTAAGAGAAAGAAAATTAAACGTGCAAACCAGCCCATTAAGAGCAACTCATGGAACGAGTAACACAACAAAATGTGCAAACAACACCACCTTGTGAAGAATAACCTGTTAGTGGAGAGATTAACATTATTTTCATTATTTTGTAGTAATTTGTAACATTAAACTTGGCTGTATGCCTTCTGGACATTTTTCCTATTACTCAGCAATTAATATTAGAATCATTTTTAGGTGTCATGATTGTGGTAAATATAATACTGACATTTTATATATATATAATATATGTGTGTGTGTGTGTGTACATGAAAGCATTTCAGCTCTATATTAGGATAATATGTATATGAATATATATACATATTTGTATGTGATTGATTTTAAACAACTTACAATTGTTTAAAATACAACTGCCTGCACTCAAATGGGTGGTGTCTTAATGACTACATTTTAAACAATACTGTTTAAACTTCAATTGGTTTATATTGAAAATTTGTATCTTGTAAAGCAAATGATCCCTTTAAGTTTGCTGTTTAACTTTGGGCGTATAACATAACCTTTTGATATTTAGTTTCTTTCATCTCTTAGGTTAGTATTTGAAATCCTTATTCTCATGATGATAAAAAGGCTGCCAAGAAGCAAAATGACTCAAATGGAGCTCAATTGATGGCCACTTGGGACCTTAAATGCCTTGCTTTCCAAGACACAGTCAGGCGTTGCAATCCAACACATTTATTTATTTATTTATTTATTTATTTATTTATTTATATTAATCACTTCATTCATTTACATCTCAAATGGTGTCCCACTTTCCAGGTACCCCTCCACCAACCACCCCCCCTATCCCACATCTGCCCTCCTTCCTCCCCTTTGCCTGTATGAGGGTGCTCACCCCCTCTCCTGCCCCACTGTTCTAGCATCCTTGGGGTCACCCACACATGTATTTATTGTTAAACTCTTGTTCAAGGTGATTGGTAGAGTCATTCTCTGTACATAGCTTGAAGCTGACTATAAGTAATATTTAGTTTCTTTATTTCAGTCATTGTATAAATCAGTTGTTTGAAATCTTTAGATTCATTGACTGTTAAGGATCTTGGACAGCTAAAATAAATAAATTTGGCTGTCTTCACAGTTCTGTGTGTGTGTGTGTGTGTGTGTGTGAGAGAGAGAGACAGAGAGAGAGAGAGAGAGAGAGAGAGAGAGAGAGAGAGAAAGAGAAAGAGAGAGAGAGAAATTAATTTGAGGTTTGAGGATGAAAAGCATATAATCTTAAAAATTGAGATTCTAGCCTAGTAAGGGCACCAGTGGAAGGGGAAGCCCTTGGTCCTGCCAAGACTGAACCCCCAGTGAACGTGATTGTTGTGGGGAGGGCAGTAACGGGGCGGGCGGGGGGTAGGATGGGGAAGGGAACACCCATAGAGAAGGTGAGGGGGAGGGGTTAGGGGGATGTTGGCCCGGAAACCAGGAAGGGGAATAACAATCAAAATGTAAATAAGAAATACTTAAGTTAATAAAGATGGGGGAAAAAAAGAAATGAAAAGGATTATACAAAAAAAATTGACATTCTGTCCTCAGTATTCTTGGATCAAGGACACAGATAAATGGATAATTAGAATAAAAGACTCTGACTGCCCCCCTTTCTCTTTCTCTCTCTCCGTGTGTGTGAGTGTGTGTGTGTGTGTGTGAGTGTGTGTGTGTATGTGAGTGTGTGTGTGTGAGTGTGTGTGTGTGTGAGTGTGTGTGTGTGTCTCCCTCTCCGTTTCTTCTTTCTCTCTTCTCCCACTGTTTCTCTCTCCAAATCATATACTACACAAAATTTTTCCCATTACTTCTTTAACTTCAAAACCCACCAGAATACCAATGAACTCAGTTCACATAGACATGCAACAGTTCATTTTTAATAACTATAATCCATAATAAGGACAAACAGTAATTTCTATAATCTGTTTTCATGCGTTCACGAATTTGATGTTACAAGTTATGAAGCAATGAAAGCTTTGAATGAGTTCAATTTATATACATGAGTGAGATTGCTAATTACATGTTAAATGCATATTTAATTTTTAAACATGTTACTGAGTGATCTTGTAGTGTCAGTACCCATTTCGGCTTTTGCCAACAGTGAATGAACTTTTGAGGACTGAGTCTGTTTGGCTTTGGAGCAGTAATGGAGCTCAAAGGAGGGAGCTCCTCATCATTCTTTGAGTTCTACAGAATCTGTAGCTTCTTGTCATAGACCTCTGCAACTGTCTTCAAATATCATGTGTAGTAGGAAACTACTAAGTGCTTTGTCAAATGTTTTCTCTATTCTTGGGGGAATTAACACAGCTCAGGTTCCTCTTGGACTAGCAGTTGCACTATTCTAGTATGTGATTAGCTAACCTTAAAAGAATCATTCACTACTGCTAAGGTCTATTTACAATGTAGGGAAAACTCCCGTCTACTCAAAGATTAGATTAACAAAAATAGTAAATCTTAAGCTCCAAAAGGCAATCCAAAAGGTAGCTGGACCAAATAAGAGTAGCATCACATGGGAGTCAGTAATCAAAATTCAGAATGCAATATTTATTGTTTCCGGGTGCCATTTCCTCGTCCACAAAATGAATATGCTAAACTGCCTCAATAAATGGTGATTTTGCAGCTTTCCACCCCAGATACTGATCAGGAAGCACTAAAAGGATTCACGCAGACCGTATTTCACACATGAAGTGAAATCCACACACAATTAAATCAGAAACCTTGATGGCCCAAGCAAATGTTTTATATGGTTTTTCATTACTAGAGCTGATTCAAAACAAATCAAAGTAGTTACTTGTCATCCATTTAAATTACGCCCCCAAATTTAATCAAAATCTTTTCTTTAGGGCAAAATAATCCAATGTGTGTGCATGTTGATGTAAATGTCACCCAAAGAAGGATCATGCATTTACACACCACTCGGAGTGCTAATGAATATCTTTACAAAGCCCCAACAAGGTGATAGAACTTGGATGTCTGTCCTCCATAATCTGCCAGAGACGATGCCTCTTATGGCTGCTGAGATCAAATTCCAGACCTGCGCAATCTGCATGGAGAAAACAAACGCTTCCACAATAGGAAAGAGAGAGTTCTCCTTTGATAGAATTGCATAATTCTAAGACCAGCACCCATCTGTGTATATATTTTTTCTCTTAGCTTATGTTAATGGCTTTATTTGGCAACTTAATGTTTTCCTTTTTCCTCCTAACAGCAGGTGAAAGAATTCATAAATCTGCCATGAACAGTTGCCAATGAATATTCATATCTGCAATGTCTGATTGCAGCAGTTTGACATTTTTATTTGATTTTCATCAAGAAAAAGAAAATCTTTGTTTCTTGATTCATAATGCATTCTAATCAGTTTCTCCGCGTTATACACTATACTGAATAACTGGTTTAGCTACTGCAATTATCAGTATCACATAACTAATTTATTTAACAATATCCGTGCAATCAGGAAAAGGATGTAATTAAGATTTTTTCTCACAGGCCCTGGCAACAGTACATTTTTGTGTTTTATTGCATGTTGTATATGAATCTTTACACACTGCACAATCTCTTATATCTTTGCTTCTAGCTGCCTTTTATACACTGTGTCCCCTGTTGGATGAGCTGAAGTCATCTCTGTTCATTTAGAAGCCATATGGAGAGATGTCAGTCATTTAAAGGAGTATAGATTCCATACACCTTAGCTGCATGAACAAGATGACGTATTTGGTTGAATCAGTGTCAGTATTTTATAGACACTTGTTATTTGTCAAGAGTCAAGGCATTCACTCAAAAGAGCAAAATTTATTTTTATTTATTAAAATCCCTTTCGATTGATCATTTCTGCTATGCTTATTAACTAAAGAACATTTGTGAATCACACGCAAAGCTTTTAAAAGAAACCTCCTGGGCTATGCCCTGAGAACATCCTCTTCTATACATTTGAATGGGACCCAGTGAAAAATGATTCTAGTACTTTGTAGGTAATGACGATGCTGTCCCATAAGCTAGTAGTGCTTTCTGTCTGTTGATTTTCTGCTAAAGAATAGACCAACCTAGATGAAGCTTTAATTAAGAAACTTGTATTTTCAGATAGATTAAAAAAATCTGTGCAGGAGGAAGGGGAGTCATAAAATGCACATTCAGGATTTCAACCCAGCGAGTGTTTTCTGTAATCCCTGCTGTAGAGACTGCATTCACATATGGTGTAGATTATGAGGCAAGAAATTAAAAACTGTTCAATAATGCTTGCCTTTTAAAAATCTTTCTATGGGTAGAGTTTCAGTTTGCTTGTTCCACCTTTTTTTCAAATCAGAAATCTAAATATAATATATCAGTAAATTAAGGTATTTCTGTTCCTAATTGCCTATAGGACAAGTACCAAAGAAACTTTATCTAACGAATTGTAAGAAATGGCTGTGGGTTTTAGGATGTGTTTGCCTTGGCTGTTATTGAAGTCAAAGCTTTTATTTTTGGTTTCAATATGTGAAATGGATTGTTTTATTTTATAAAACTGTTTGCATGTTCTTTTGAAATGCTTTGTTAAATATTTCAATCCAGTTTCATTACCCAAATCAATGTTCATGACCCATTGGTTTGGTTTCCAGGAGCAACAATGAGCACAAGGTTTTGTTCTGATAAAGACAATTTACCGAAGTTTTCTAGACACCAAAGCTTTCTAACTTGTTTCCTTTGCTTCGCAACCAATTGCCTCTTTTCAAACACTTTTAATTTGGCCCTCAGGTATCTTTATAAAATATCGATGAGAAGGATTGCACATCTTAAAACATTTCAACACCTTGGCAATAAGAAAATAATTTCTAAATATTGCTCGTAAAATTATCAAAATCTGACCCAAGAATGGGGCTTTACCTTTGTGAATAAATCTTTCATTTAATCTTCCAAGAAGCAACCTAGAATGCCTTAAAAATATATGTTCGTACCATCCCATCCCCTATTCTGAACCATTTTCATTTCTGTCTCTTTTTTCTTCTTTTTTCTATTTTTCGGAGCTGGGGACCGAACCCAGGGCCTTGCGTTTGCTAGGCAAGCGCTCTACCACTGAGCTAAATCCCCAACCCTTCATTTCTGTCTTGTACAGTGCCAATTTGTCTTTCATAACTCAGATCTTTCATAGACTACTTCTGAAATTTGCTACAATGCCTTCAGTCTCTATGACCTCTTCTCTGGACTGACATTTGTCTCTTAGGGTTTTATTGCTGTAAAGAGACAACGTGACCAAGGCAACACATTTTTTTCATTAATTTATTTATTTATTCACTTTCCATCCCAATTGCCCCTCCTTCCACTTCTCTTTGAGAAGGGGAGACCCTCCTGGCATGTCAACTCACTGCAGGACTGGGCAGATCTTATCTCACTGAGGTCAGACAGACAGCTCAGTCATGAGTACTAGATCCAGAGTCAGGCAACAGAACAGGGACAGTCCCTGCTCCAGTCCCGCATAACGCCAAGCTGCACATCTGCTACATATGTGCAGGGCCTAGGTCTAGCCAATGCTTGCTCTTTAGTTAGTGGTTCAGACTCTGGGAGCCCCAAGGGTCCAGTTTAGTTGACTCTGTGGTATTCTTATGGCATCCCTATCCCCCTGCCCCGGGTCCTTCAATCCTTCCCCCAACTCTCCCAGTAGCTCTGTCTAATGTTTAGCTGTAGGTTAATCTGCTTCTGTTTTCATTGGTGGAACTCTCAGAAGACAGTTATGCTAGGCTCTTATCTGTAAGCATAACAGAGTAAGCATTAATAGTGTCAGGGATTGGTTCTTGCCCATGGAATGGGTCTCAACTTGGGCCTGTCATTGATTGGCCATTCCCTCAATATCTGCTCCATCTTTGTTCCTGTACATCTTGTAGGCAGGACATATTTTGGGTCACAGATACAGTCACCCCCACAGACTCCCTGCCCCCCACCTCCGGCCCTGTCTCAGGTCTCTGACACATCCTAAAGATCCACTCCCTTTCTCACTGCTGATCTTGGTTCTCTCTCCCCTGAGCTCCCTATACATGATCCCCACACCTTTGCTCTCCTCTTCGTCCCCTCTCCCACCCAGTTCCCTTCTTTCCTCCACCTCTGTAATATATATATATATATATATATATATATATATATTTTATTTTATCTTCTGAGTAAGAGTTGAGCATCCTCCCTTAGGCCTGCCTTGTTATTTGACTTCATTGGGTCTACGGATTATAGCATGGTTATCCTGTACTTTACTGCAAAAAATCCACGTATAAGTGAGTACATAGCATATGTGTCCTTTTGGGTCTGGGTTACCTCAGTCAGCTGCTATGAACAGAGTTGAGCAAGTGTCCTTGTGAGTGTTGTAGTGGTAGAATTCTCACCTGTAAAGGCAACTTTTGATAAGGAAAACATTCAATTGGGCTAGCTTACAATTTTAGAACTTTAATTCATTAGCATCATGGTGGGAAACATGGCAGCATCTAGGCAGACATGGTGCTGGCAAAGGCTCTGAGAGTTCTACATCCAGATGGATGACAGCCAGGAAAAGACTGTCACACTGAGAAGAGCTTGGTATTAGGAGACTTCAAAGTCTGTCCCCAATGGTGACAAACTTCCTGCAACAAGGCCACACTTACTCCAACAATCTCACACCTTTTAATAAAACCACCCCCTATGGGCCAAGCATTCAAACACACAAATCTATGGAGGGCCAAAAGTATTCAAACCACCACAAAGTGTAACTTTTAAAAACACAAACACACACAACAACCATTATACCATCCCTGTACTCTGAAGAGACATTCTGTCATTTCATGGCAACTATATTATTTTATAAAATCAAATTTAATGGATACAACTCAGTGGTAGAGCACTTAGGTCACGTATGAAGTCTTAGGTTCAGGTTTCAATATGAAAAAAGTATAAAAAATAGACAACTTTCATAAGTATTGATAAGAAAGGATACTAGCCAGGTTACAACTAAGACAGAGAACTCTGAGTTTTAAATATTAATGAGAAGACACATTTTCCAGTAATTCAAGTAGGAATGTAGCATGATGTCAAACCATGACTTAGGGAAAGCAAGACAATGGCATTAAGGCGTTGCTCAGGAAGGTGCACACGTTAGTGGGGTTAATAGTCGTGGAACAATTGAAGAAGATGCTGAGGAAAAGCAGTTTCTCTCCTCAAAGATAAACAACAAGAACAACAACAACAAAAGCACAAGAAGGCTGTAGGAACTAGAGAAATGAGACAGTAACTGGTGGATGGGTGATGGGAACACATTTTCCTAATACTTTGCTTAGGAGGCTAGGTAAAAAGCTCATGGATGAAGTCCTTTCTATGCAAATACAACGGGAGCTCAGGTCCTCAACACCCACACACTTTGCAGGCAGTTATGACAACGTGCCTACTATCATCCCAATACTGGGAAGGTACATACAGGGCATCCGTATTCAGACTGGCTAGACTAGGGAAATTGGTTAAGTTCTGGGTTCAAGTGAGAGACTCTGCCTCAGTACATATGGTAGAGACCCATAGAAAAAAGCTACTGTGTCAACCTCTGGCCTCAATACATGCGTTCATGTATAGTGCATGTACAAATGTACAACCACGGACATGTACACACATATAAGGACATGTTTGGAAAGAGGCATGTGAAGAATAAATATTTGTCAGCCTTTAAAAGTATACACTCATTATATCAATGAATTTGTGGGGACCAACTCATGCTTTTATTCAAGAGCACAGGACTTAAGAGCTGGCTACACAGATGTTCACCATCCACTTTGCAAGTGGGAGGAAAGAAAAGGAATTTAGACAGTAAAAGATTGGATAAGACATAAAATACCAACCCATTTTTAACATCGCGAGAGCCAGGACTTTTAGGAAAGAAGTGACTGATATTAATATTGTAAAGATTACTAAGAATATATTGCATCATTTTACATAATATAATCTCAAATTCTAAACATTCTGGAACTTTGTTTTTTGTTGTTTTATATGTTTGTTTGGGGTTTTTTTTTTTGAGATAGCACATTATGTAGTGTATGCTGGCCTCAAACTTGCTTGACTTGAACCACTTATGCTCTCCTTAGTATATTCTGAGTAGAGCGATGAGAGGAATGCACCAACAGGCTCTGTTTATAGAGTTCTTGGTATCAAAACCAGAGCTAAATACATACTAGCTGCCCACTCTACCAACTGAGTTATGTGTTCAAAACCCACGTTCTAAAATTTCAGATACTTGAGAGTGTACACCATCTCTATGCCCAGGGCATATAGGATTCCCTGGAGCTTGGGTACTGAAAGGAATTCTCATTTCTTCTTATTATATACTTTTTGGCTTTATTTCTTAATTTCCTTAAGGGTCTTTCTCCTTTTGTCTTTCTGGAAGGTAATTGAGCAACTAAACTATTGGATCCAGGAAACAGATCTCTGATTACTTAATATATATTCTCATATGTACATATAACTGTATTTTCTTTCTCTTCTGTATGATTCATGGAGGTTTTACTGGGCTTAGCAATGTCAGCTTGGCTGAAAAAACAAAACAAAGCAAAACAAAACAAACAAACAAACAAATAACATATGTGCTCCTGCCCTGGGCTTACCCAGGAGTCCCAGTGTGAGTGAAGTGTCATGCCTCTTTGAATACTTTTTCATTCTATTTCAATGTTTTCCCCTTCATCCATATTTCATTTCATTTTTCCTAGTCGTGACTGTATGCCTTCCTACCATCCCTATTACTTCCATCCATAATATTACTTTACATCTCTGTAGCAAGTCATCCACGGGAGACTATGAGGATGTATAATACCACACATGAAAAGCCAAAAGAGTTCCCATAACTGAACTGAGAACTCACCAGCCACAACTTCTGGCAATCCCTTAGTCCCATCCTGCTGGTGGTCATGGCTACAAATCCTCTTCTGGCATTGTGGATGGAATACGGCAACTACTCTGTCCAGAAGAAATGCTTTCTTAGTAAACTCCTCCTTTGATTTTCTAAGTCAGCCCTGCTTTTAAAAGTTAAGTGTAACACACTGGTGTGCTTGGGCTAAGAAAACCAGATGTGACTTCTGTGGAATTTTGATTTGCACCACTATCAAGGAGGAGGCATTTGGAAATGATTATGGTTGACCTGTTAGTTCTTCTTACTGTTCATCGTCCAATGCAAACGACGCTTTCTGAGTCCCTGAAACCTTACCTGTCTCCGTGTGATGGCATGTGTTTATAAATTGATTGCATATAAATCGCTGAGTTTAATACTGATCAAGCCTTTGATCCGAGGATAAATACCCTTATTTGACAAAGGAAATAAAAGGATTCAAAGTGGCTCAGTGATTTCCCAAGGGTGACACTGTGCTCGGTTGACCTACGGGATGATACTATTCCCAGTATGCTCAGGATTCTTTATTTAGATAACACAAATTTACAGAGAACTTTCTTGGTTCATGGTTATTTTCTTGGCATTTTCCCTAAAACAGTTTCACTGGGTCAGTTTCAGTGTGATTAAGATTGCAAAATTATGAATAAAGCAAGTTTCTTGATATGAAATCTATTAGAGCTAATAGTGGGAAGCAGAGTTTCTGACAGTCTTCCCTCCACTGGTTCTATAACAGCATTTGAAATTCAGGTCCATTTTGGTTTCGCTTCCTGCCATCGTTCTCAGAGCATACTTAAAAGTGTATGTCGTTTACATGTTCTTCATATTGTACTGGCTCAGCTAAAACATGAGCATTTGCCCTCCAAATACTCTAAGCAAACCCGACCTCACGACTTACAACTGCCAGTGTTTTCAGCTTTTCCTTGCAACCTGGAACATGATTTCTCTTCCTCCTGCATTCTCAAGCAATCCTCCTAATGATTTATTGCAGGCAATGATTGATGCCTAAGTCTGCAGAATCTAATCACAAGCTAGCAGAACCCTCCATTATGCTACATTTTTGTCAGGGTATCTCCCTTCTTTTCCCAGGAAAACTGTATGCACATTTTCTCCCTTTTCTAGGACTGCAACACAATTAACCCCATCGTCCATATGAATTAGTCATATAGTTGCACACATCTGTCAGCAAGGCAGGATTCCCAGTTACTTCTTCATTTAGGATGACCTTATCCTAATCTAGAGGCTGAAAAGGAAGAAGTGCTTTGCCTAAATCTCTGACAACTGCTGTGTAGTCTGAAAGGGAAACTTACCAAGCAAATGGGAAAAGTCATCATAGTTACTTAATGAGTTTTATGTGATATTTCATGCAAAGGAAAATGTACCATCCTTAAGCTTGTAGAGTTTTGTGCTTGATCTGATGAAGAAATAGTCTGTGTTGGAGAATGGGATTGGATGCGGTCGGAAGTGCTACTTAATAGCAAACTGCCAGGAACAGGAAGGTCTGTGAGTTCGAAGCCTTCTTTTTACTTATTTCTTCAATAATAAGATTGGCTCTTTCTTGTGGGGACAGGGAAGTGGTCAAATGAAGATTGTATGGCCTTATCTCTGGGACAAAAGTCTTAAGGGTTAATTATCTGATTTCGGAGGTAGAAGCATGGTTAAAAAAAAAAAAAGAGCTACTTTGGGGCTTTGGCTGAATTCTCAAATGTCATTGGGACACAATCAAGGGCCCGGTCCCAAATCCCATCAAAACAGATGTGGATGATAGGAGGTAATGGTTTAAGCAATCGTCAGTGTGTGTCTGTTATTATCAAGTAACAGCTTCAAGGCTTTCCCCTTTGTCACCGACATCATTGCCTTGCTCTGATGATTCATCATCCCAGAAAGGAAATGCAAAGATACTACATCCAGACTGTAATAAAGTCAACTTGTCGCAACAAAAATAAAAAAGCAGTGGAACTGGTTCCCTGGTGTACCCCGGTGGTCCTGCGACTCTATGGGCCATTGGAACTAGCGCTAATTTATCTCAGATTAGTGTCTCTAGGGGCGGCTCTCTGCTAGGCACTAACTGGTTCCAGCCACCCAGTAAAACCACGGTTCTAGAAATCCAGCAGACGCTGGCCTATCTTGGCTCCCTGCCACGGACTCTGCCCACACTCCCAACAATCGTCCCTGGTAGTTAAAGTATGAAGTCCCAACTACCCGGTAAAATCAAGACTCAAAAATGTAACCCAACAATCTGATTTATATGTTAAATTCTCAAGGCTCCAACCGCATAGGTAGCAATGAATAGCCTAGTAAGAGCACCAGTGGAAGGGGAAGCCCTTGGTCCTGCCTAGACTGAATGAACCCCCAGTGAACGTGATTGTTGGGGGGGGAGGGTGGTAATAGGGAGAGGATGGGGAGGGGAAGCCCAAATAGAAGGGGAGGGGGAGGGGTTAGGGGGTGTTGGTCCGGAAACCGGGAAGGGGAATAACAATCGAAATGTAAATAAGAAATACCCAAGTTAATAAAGATGGAAAAAAAAAACTCTTAAGCCACAATACATCCACACAATAAAATTACAAGCAATTTACAAGGATATAAACCACCCACCTAGATAAGATAAATTTACCTACAGAAATCCACCCCAGCTACCTTGGCCATTCAAGACCACCTGGATCTGGGTCATCCTTCCCAGTCTCCATCTTGACTCTTCCTCCTATCTTCTCCTTCTCTCCTGCCTTACAAAAGCTTTGTCCCCGCCTTATTTTTTTACTGTGCAATTATGACCTTGACCTTGCTTGTCTGCCTTCACCTGCAAGATGACCTCAACCTACAAGCTTTGTTAGAAAAATCCTCAAATATGCAACTTTCTGTCAGAAGTTGAATTTTCTTATGTTTGTCAAGCCAAACCAACCATGATTCATTCCTGTTATAAAGGATAAAAGATTGTTCCCGGACTCCAACAGTCCTCGTTGCCTAAGATTCCTGTGTATTCATCTGCCCTTACGCCCTTCCTATTTGTGTGGATGGATTTCTATATATCTTTTGAGATCCAGCCTTGAGAGGAACTATGTTCCTAAGTAGTTCATCAGTTTTTGAAAGTCAAGTTGACCACTATCATCATAGCATAATCCCAGGAACATTCATCCCATATAAATAGTATATATTCTATGGCATTTTTTACCCTGTTGTCTTTTAAGTAAAAATCTGTTTACATTACAATTACATTAAACTTTAAACCCACATGAGCATCTTGACTACATTTCTTTATTTTAGGTACAGAGACTATAATAGCTGGTACTCATGTTCATCAACTTACTAGGCACATGGATTTAGTTATGTTAGAATGTATGCTAATGATGAGATTGTATATTATTACTGTGAAGACAATAACCACTCTCACCATTTAATGTCTCAATTAGCAAGAATGCTGATCTCGACAGTTTGTTTTCATAAACCCCAATTTAAGGACTATGAAGTTCAATTACTTTTTCATAATCAGTTGCTTTCTGGAAGGGCGGCATTTGTTTTCACATCAATACAATCTTGCTGCTACTTAAAGGGAGTGTTTTTTAATGAAATATATGCTTTTCTAACTTGAAAACATTCAGCATTTCTAGATGAGTGAGCATCTCCCAGGAGCCCTGGGTAAGCCTGGGAGAGTGATCTATTATGAGTTCCTCCATCGAATCAAATGAGGTTCTTCTCTCAAATCTTTAATATGATCCGGGCCATGGATTAATAAAGTTATAGATGTTTAAAATATATGTCAAAACTCCATCCTTCAAATACATTCTGGGTTTATGCTTATACCTCATTAGTTTCTTCAATTTACAAATACTATTTTTATTTTGATAATATTTCCCTTGGTTTATGTTTTAAGTAAAATATTCCTTATTCCATGCAGGAAGGTAGATTGAGTAATTTCTCACTTCATCTCCTTTTGTTCCAGAACTCGAGTTAAGGTAACAAACCTCCTTCACTTTGTCTTGATGAATAGAGAAATTATTCAGCAGATATCGAAGGAGTAATCATGAGAATCCCTTGGTTTCTGCATTCCACATCCACTATTCACTTTGGCCCCATCCATTATGTCTCCAGGGTAGAGCTGCTTGAAACTCAGGTTTACACCCTACATTTTACCCCTGTCATATTCTCTTATTCTTCAAAACTTTTGCTACTGGATGTGTATAGGTACATGGACAAATCTTTAGTGTAAATACCAGTAAGCCATGAATAAAATAAAAAAGGAGTTCAGTTGTTCGATTTTAAACTTAAAATCACAAAACTATGATCCGATGTTCAGCAATATGTCTAGTGGATTATCAGTATATGTACATATCCGGAAAGTCAAACGCATAACTTGCAGCTGGATAATGGTTTGAACTTCCATAAGAACTACCTTCCTCCAAGCTATCAAAGGAGTTAAGATAATTTTTTTACTGAAATAACCAAGGAATAAACGACACGATGTAGGGCGACACATTGCAGTTTTTCAAGGTCATGGAAGATTTTAATAATGCACGCTACTTGTCTACCTAACAGATTTAACAATGCTAAAATGAAAGCAGTTAGAATGGCAGGCAATCAGAATTTAAATTATTGAGCAACGGAGCTGTCGTTAAAAAATGTCACACACGGAACATATTGTCCCTAAGGATGTCTCACAGAATATTCTAGTTCCACTCTGTGATTTTTCTTTTCTTCCTTTTGTTAATACATCAAATTCTCTACGAGGTGAATTGTATTTCCGTTCTGCTGCTCAAACTCTAGGCACTGATCTGTATTGTGCGTCTCTATCATCTTGGCTCTTTTTATTCACATACACTTCTGACCTGATCCGTTTGTAAACAGAAGAATTCAAATAACAACGGAAATACTATTCACCAGTTCTAGACATTTGGACCATCATTTTAAAAGTGCAATAGATTCAAGTGTAATTTAATATGTGCTCCCAAAACCTGGGAAATTTGCTGTGTTACTTTCAAATTCACTTAACATTAAGTGGCAGTAACCAGCAGTTTGTAAGTTAACCTAGTTCCAGGAGCTCTACACTGAGTGACTCCTGGAGAAGATATACTCTCTGGAATGTATGTCAGCAAAGCAGCCTTTGGGGACATAAAAATACAGAACCTCTGAACGGGGTGACAGCTCAGCTGATAGTGTGCTTGGTGCACACTAACCTGAGGAGCTGAGTTGCATGCTCAGAGCACTTGTAACAGTGCAGGCCTGGTAACATGTGTTTGCAAACCCAGTAATGGAGAGGTGAGAGAGTAGGTGCCCTGGGGCTCAGTGCTTTGCCAGTGTGACATATTTGGTAATTTCCAGGCTTTTCTTGTGACTTCGTCAAGATATGAAACACACACGTACTTACAGAAACACACACATACACACACACACACACACACACACACACGCATGCACACAAACACATACACAAATGAACACAGTATACAAATACACACAGAGTAAAACCAACAACAAAAAATACATGTTGACCCTCTGGCCTGTAAATGTGCCTTCAAACACACACACACACACACACACACACACACACACACACACACTGATCACCAACATCATACTCAGTTATAAAAAATTAAGCCTGCTACTTACATCATATTATTAAATAAATATCACTGTATATCAATAACAGTAGTTAAGCTTTTCATAATAGGTTGACAGAGTTCTGTGTAATTATGAGTGTTAAATGTCACCTGAAAAGTTTTAATATATTGTTTTACCTAACGAAATTATATTTAAAGGGTTGATCGACACTATTTCTTGTTCAATTGCTATAGCGTTTCAAATTGAGACATTTTATTTCTGAAAAGTAGAATGTTAGAATCAATTACAGCTACCTTATACTTTAGTAGGTACTTCAGGATGATTATATTAATTTAAACATAAAATTCAGGCTACTTATGCAGGAGTTGAAGTAGGAGAGTACTTCTCAATAGGCTCCTTATTTTAAACCTTACCAAGCAAATTACAGTGTAATTGCTTTCATTTGATCTCTTCCTATCTAAAACACTGCCTGGAGGGTACAGGCTTCAGTCCATTTAATTTGATCAAAGAATGAGAAGTCTGTGAGTTGTTCAAAGAACTTCCAGATTCAAAGTGGCAAAGGACATCCTATGTATTTTCACTACATGTGGACAAGGGCATTTAAATGAACGTAGGTGGGAGAGAAAAATAAAGAAATACTTGTATGTTTGCATTTTCGATGGAGATTTCATTTTAGATTATGAAGCTAAAGAAAGCATCACGGGCAGAAGAGCACTGCCTGAGGCTGACATAGTGTATTACTAAAATTCTACAATAACTTCCCATTTGCTTTGTTTACACGGTTTGTAATTATTTTACTCTTTATTATCATGAACCAAAATATTATCAATGCAAAAAGATAATTACACCACGAGTACTTGGTTTTTGATGACTCGTGGTAAGGTGAACACCTTTTGGAACTGAAGATGATGCTCTTAGATTACCCAAAACTTCAACATTAGAGAAATGCATAGCGCCGTCTTTGTGAATGAAGCATGCTACATGTCTCTGATATTTCTAGCTTCTTTATATTTTTAATTCTCCAAAAGTGTTTTCAATATTGTGTCACCTTTCTGCCATGAAACCATCAGTTTATTTTATTTTGTTATTTTATTTTTGGCAAACAAAACCAAGTGAAGACTAGGGATGACTTGTGTATAATCAGGGCGAACAAGAGTGAAGTACGGTGATTTTCCCATCCACACAGGTTGTAAGTAGACACAGCTGCACTTCCCAACCACTTCCCAGAGCCCTGGGATTTTCCTCAAGAGCTTGATCGTCCCGTGTAATGAACTGTGTGTTAATTGTTCTGCCCTTTCTCATGGAAGGGCACAGTGAGTAAGTGATTGGGCGTATAGAGGGGACTGTCTCAGAGTCAGACCAGCCACATTGTAACCCAAACGTATGATTACGGAACAAAGATAAGCACAGGAGCGGGTTCCGTTGGGCAGATGTTCAGTGCTTATCTATTTGAGAGTATTTTGCTAGCCAAGATTACACGTATTTTAGAAGGCAGAAAAAAATGGCAGACAATAAACTATCATCTTGAACTTACCTCTCAATGATCGACTTCTTTAGTAAAAGCTTGTCATTTCTCCTATCATAAAACATTGATCCTTGCTTTAGTTATCAATGCATGTTAAGATGATGTGTATGTACCCTGTGAAATTCAGTCTCAGACTAATGCCACTGAGTGACAAGGGGCCTAATAAAGATAGGTCCATCTTCTAAGAGACGTATAATATGTAAGATGTCCTACCTTCTTAGTTATTTCTCTTCTTCAATCTCCATAGTTTCTACTTAAGGATACTTCTCATAGAAAGTTAAACTTTAGAATCTCACTACCTGCACCCAATTTGGGCAAATGCAGGAGCATCTTTTATTATACACTACTTCGCAGCCTGGAAAAGCACCTAGCATGTGCTTTCTATCCAGATTTCTTTCATGGAAAAAATGTGAAGATTCTCAGTAGATTTCATTAGCTGATTTCTAGTCCTTTCTTGCACATCAACTATTTCAAGTAAGAAAGAAGTTTTTGAAAGAACATGAAAACAAACACAATGCTTATTTCCAGGAAAATCATTTCCAAATCTGCCTTCTAAAATGTGTACATTTTGTTGGAAAACTTGAACTCCTGGCCTGAGCAATGTGAAAAGGCTAAGAATGCCTCCCACCAGAAGGGTCTCCTATTCTCTACAGAATTTTGGATTGGCAGTAGGGCTCTCCATAATATTTGAGGCTACTAATAAAAATAGCCACCCAAAGGTCTCATGCCAAGCATCGTAGCGATGGTAGTTTCCTTCCTGTTCTCACAGCCTTATGATGCTGACTTAATTCACCATTTAGAGACTGAAGTTTCAAATCAGGCAGGGCATCTTCTCATCCTCTAGTGATGAGTTCTCTTGGTATGACCCAACATGGAGGAGAGACAGGAAGGAGGAGGGCTGTATGCAACATGACAGTCAAATACTCAAGTGATTCAAGGACCTTTCTTTCCTCACAATTTACCTACGTTGGGATGGACCCGGGCCTAGGAAGAATTTTATCTCCTTCCCCAACCCCACATAGTGTCTAAACATAACCATCCTCCACTTATCTACCTTTTCAAGACCTTGCCATGGCTTCCTACTGTCACACCAGAGACAAAGCTTCGAGCCCATGATATTATAGAGGACACACTCACACCGTCCCTCAAGAAACTCTTCTTTCCTTCCAGAAGAATCCACTGGCCAAGGATGTTAATGGCACTATAGGTTTTGCAGCCTTAACCCTTTCCAGCATCCATTATAAATCACCAGACAGCAAATTATTACTTCATTCTAGAAATATCTTTTGCAATTAATACTATACACACTTACTGGCAGAAGGCAAAAAACGTTAACTTCTTTTTAGGCATGATAATTATATACATATTTCAGTTTTATAAGTCAAACTAATTATTTTCTGCCTAATATGGACTCATCAAAACATGAACTTTATTTCTGAACCATCGTTTTCCCTAAATAAAATCTACATTTCTTTTCTCTTACATCTCAAACTTAGAGACTGTCTAATTAACAGTAGTCCCATCCTATTCACCTTTGCAAACAAAATTCTCTCTCTTTTTTGTTATCCTCTATGATTTCCTTGTTTTCAGGTTTCTCTGCTCCTTTATGAATAACAAAGGAACACAGCTTCTCTCAAATGGAGATTTGATACATCCATTGATACATCAAAACCTATAAGAACTCAAGATAACAAAGTACAATCCTCTAGTTTAAGAATAGTAGCGTTTACACTGTCATTTTTCTGATCTTTTGTTATACTAGATATAGATTTGATATGACTATATTTCAAGTTGTTTCTGTTGTTAAAAGTCTTAAGGAGGTAGAATACAAAGGTCACAGGGAAAATTTTCAATGGCAAGTACATTTTAGATTATTCTTATAATAATAAATGATTTGCCAATCACAATGAAAGTAAATAAACTTTGACCGCCATTGCCGTGCCTCATTCTCAAGCCCCAGAAGACCACCCCAGAGCCGACTCCGATGCAATCGCCATAGGGTCTTTTTATTACAAGATCGGGCTTGGGCTCTCCTTCAACCCAACCCTGACACAGCAGGATGGGTAGAGCAGCCTAGAACCCTCAGCAGGAAAAGGTTTTACAGGAAGTGGGAGCAAGTGAGAGAGTGTCTGGCCTCACAAGTGTCTAACAGAATGACTGTTGTAGGCTGCCAGGTGGGTGTTCTGAAGCAAGACCATGAGCAATCACAAACTGTGTGGAAGTACAGCTGAAACAATCAGACTAATCTTTCAGGAACTGTTGCTAGGAAGCAGCTAGGGCGAAACTCTGGGGTGTGGTCCAAGGACAAGCCGCCGGGTTCTTCCTGGTAACTTGGGTGTAGCTGGTGCAGCTTGGATTCTACTGCAGGTCAAGTTCTCGGGGTTTGTTTTCTATTTATTTGTCATTTCTTTAAAGATGGAGCGGAGCCTGGTCCCAAGATGGTGTAGGTTTTGGCCTCTCACATTTTGTTTTACTCTTTTTTGAGATTATCATACATTACTTTCTCTTCTTTTTCATTCTACCCTCCTAACCCTCTCCTATACTACTCCCCACCCTTCATTAAATTCCTTACCTCCGGTTTAATTAATTGTTACATGGGTATAAGTATATATTCCTAAATATAACCTTCTCAATCTTTTTGAATCATCTAAAATCAGGAAGCAATTTTTGTAGCAAGGTCAACTGAAAATAACGCATTTACCTTTTAACAAACATGCAGTTATTTAATTATATATTTCATCTCTTTGGTATATAATGAAACCAATGAAAAATTAAAATAATTAATTGTATTAATAATATTATGACTATACAAAGATTTTACTTTCAAACCAGCATAGCTTGGAATACTAAAATAGTCACCCCCCGTCCCAGAAATGACAAGACAAGAAAATCACATCTAAAAGTGGTTAATCTGTGTAAAACTTTGTCATCTTCTTGGGTTTTGCATATTCATTAAATTATTTAATTCCCACCCAGTTCTGAGCAATATAAATCATCGTTCTTGTTATATCAATTAGAAAACTGAGGTAGAGAGCTCATTTAGCATTTCAAAGTGACACAAGCAACCTAGTTGGTATTCCAGACCAAGTAGTGCGATCTGCCCCTGGGCTCCTGCAAATACAGACTTGCAGGTTTGTCTTGATATTAATGTACGTAACATTTTTACTGCAACAATTGGACATTCGTGTATCATTTGTTGAATGATCTGTGTGATCTGCACCGGTGTTCCTTTGAAGTATCCTGGAGTTTGTTTTATCAGTACAACTGAGAAAATCCATTAGAAAATATCACTAACATATTCAGTCCCATTCTCTGTAATCAAATTGAAAGAAAAAAAAAATCTCACCATAACCAAGACTGCCATTTTATGCAGCTAATTATAGCTTTGGGTGGCCTCCCATAAGCCAAGGGCTGTGCTGTAAGTTTGTGGGGTTCACTTTAGTTCAGGTGGTGCACAGGTGTCACTTAATAAGTTTTCTTGTATCCCTTCTCACTCAAGCTTTCTGGTCACTGATGGATGGTTATGTTACCCACACAACTTGCTTATGGTTAATGTGTTTATTTAATGGAATTTTAAAATTCCTTCGTCATCACGTAACATTCTCAGTCTAGCAAGACTTACTGAAGTAGTGCAAACCCGATGTGTAACCAAGAGCAGCTGACTTCAGTGCAGTCAATGTTCGGAATTCTGGTTAGATGCCCCACCCCCATTTATTGTTGTTGATTTATAGGAGATAGTCCTCAATATCTCAAGCCTCTATTTATTTCATCTCAAAGTCACAAAGCATACAGTCCTCAAATGTTTGAAGTAACCACATCATAACTCTCTGAAGTTTGTTCGGTTGTGTATGTGTGTTTGGTTCTTTTTTGTTGTTGTTGTTGGTGGTGGTGGTGGTGGGTTTTTTTCCCTTTCTCATGTGCTTTATTTTCCCCCAGGCATATGTAACCTTATGGGCTCATAATTAAGCACATCTCTATGATCATTATGCTTAGCACGCTGAGAAAGGCAAACACTCCTCCATTGCTGCTGGGATTGCAAATTTGTACAGCCACTCTGGAAAACGATCTGACCGTTTCTCTGATCATTGGAAATAGTTCTACCTGAAGACCCAGTTATACTGGTATCTCCTAGGCATGTACCCAAAAGACGATCCACCATCCCACTCCCATTCTTGGGCATCAGAATTTCTACTACATCCTGCGAGCCCCTTAGGCATCGATGTTAACAGATACTGACTTGGCTTCTAAAACATCCAGAAACTAACTGAAAATGTAAGGCTCTCTGGTATGGAGAGATTAGGAGCAAACTATTCCTAAATGTTGTCCTAAAATGTTGCCCCATAACCTGTTGTCTACAAAATTTGTGTTTGGTACTGTTGTACATATATATTTGTTTAGAGACATCATCAAATATATGAACATAAATATGTATTTAAACAAGGAAAGCTTTTTTTGTAAGATCATGTTACTGATGGTTGTGACAAGTACTGATGAATATAACTGGGGAATGACAATAATAGTCCATAAAAGATACGAGGTGACAAGTTTACAAAGCCTCCTTTAGAACTAGAATTCCTTTGAATAAGCAGAATGAGAGTACTGTGAAGGTTCAGAAGTAAGTGGTGTTTGATAGACATGCCATTGTGCTGAGGTCCAATAATAACATTGAAACCTGGTTTATATACAATATTGAGATACAAAGAATGATAAGATAGCTAAAATCTAAAGCTTCTTTGTTGCATTTCAAGAACAAAACTAGAAAAACAAAAGAAAAAGAATAGAATATATTTCTAAAATAAATTATTCTCACAGAGATAAACTGGAAAAAAAAGCATTTGCCAAGGGAATCATGAATATTGTGCCAATTCAGTATTTCTTCTGATTGGTGAATTAAGATTAATTATCTCTGTCAGTGATACCAAAAATTGTGAAAGCATCAATAATAACCGTGTGGTCTTCTGAGAAACGAGCTTAAGGTAAAAATGCCAGACATACACAAAAAATAAAGTTTAAGAAATGACCCCTTTGGATGAATGCCAAACAGGAAAGATGGTTTTTCAGACGTGCAATTACTCACAAAGCTGGTATTTATCAGAACCTCCTGGGGGGCATTTAACAAAAAGGCATGTTCTCACTCCAATTCTGAAGTTAGATCTTATTTGCATCTGAAATCTTCATTTTATAAGCCATTTTGTTAACATTGCATTTTACATTCTACATACCTTGCATTATCTAGAAACACCTGTTCAGAAGTTTATGCTTTCTCTTATGCTCAAATATTTATTAAGTAGACGCACTCAATGTTATAAGTTCTCCAATGCTCCAAGTCCAGAGGAAGCTTCTGTTCTAGATAGCAGGCTCTCTCACCAGAATCTGAGCTACTTTGAAATACATCTCATATGTTGTTGTCATCCAGATAACTAATCCATCGTCTGCCTTTGGGAAATCCTCATTTAAATAGTTAAATATACTAACAAATAAACAGAATTCAAGTGTTACGTCATCCCCAAATTTAAAATGAACAGGGAATTTGAAATTCCATTTATTTTAGGAATAAGAGAAAATTGTGATGTGTAATACATGAAGCGTGCAGGATCGACACACCAGATTTAAATGGACAGTTTAGCTTGGACATCTTCCATTTTTACACTACCCCTTGCTGTAGACACTAATTACTTGTGGTTGTTTTTAGTTGCAGTTTTTATATTTTTGAAGTATGAGAGAAAAAAATTGGCATGTAAGTAATGAAACATGAAGTTCAGCAGCTGTTTATCCACCCATATTTGAAGCATGGAGGTTTCTATAGCTACGTAAAATCACGCATGAATACGAGGCATGAAAGCAGAAATGTAACTGTCTAGGAAACCAAGGGTGTGAAAGGCAGAGGGAGAAAGAGAGAAAAAGAAAGAGAGAGAAAAGAAAGAGAAAGAGAGAGAAGAGAGAGGAAGGAGAGAGAAGGAAGGAAGGAAGGAAGGAAGGAAGGAAGGAGGAAGAAGGAGGAAGGAAGGAAGGGAGGGAAGGAGGAAGAGGGAGGGAGGGAAGGAAGGAAGAAAAAAGAAAGAAAAGAAAGAAGACAAGAGAAGGAAAAAGAAAAAGAGAAGAGAAGAAAAGAAAAGGAAAAGGAAAGGGAAGGGAAGGAAAGGAAAGGAAAGGAAAGGAAAGGAAAGGAAAGGAAAGGAAAGGAAAGGAAAGGAAAGGAAAGGTGGGTTGTTGTGTTTTATAAGAAGATAGAAAGAGTACCTCTGCGGGCCCATGCTCAGGCATTCCTTCCCTCTGAGGGACCAGCCACAGGAAAGTACAGTGTATAACAGAGTTTATTTAGGGCGTGGGAAGGGAGTTGGGGGTAGTAGAGAACAGCAGAGAGAACAGAGAGGAGAGAGAGAGAGAGAGAGAGAGAGAGAGAGAGAGAGAGAGTAGAGGGAGTAGAGAAGTAGAGGCTGGCCATTAGCACAGGAAGAGAGAGGGGGTAGGGGCATGGGATAGAGGGGCACATGGGTAGGAGTCAAGAGCAAGAGAATGAGGAAGGGCAAGCAGCCCCTTTTCTAGTGAGGCACACCTGGCTGTTGCCAGGTAACTGTGGGGCAGAGCCAAGGCGAAATGTGAACAGTGGGACACTAAGATAAATATGCTCGACACACAATATACACATAAAAGTCCGAGAGTAAATAAAAACAAATACCTCTTTTAAAAGATGAAAGAAAACTAGAACTAAGTAGTCTTTAGACTCTCTAGAATGATTCATTTTATTATGTGTCAGTGTTAAGCCCAACTATAATTATGTGCACTGTACATCTGGGCAGTGTCCACAGGTCAGAAATGGGCGTTAGAAGTGGTTGTGAATCATAGGGATGTGAGTGTGTAGAATGGAAAGTAGGTCCCCTGTACAGCAGCAGTGCTCTTAGCTACCAAGCCGTCTTTCAAGACCCGGAGGTTTCTTTCTTACTCCAAATTTATTTGGAACAAAAAAAATTAATATTTGTGTATCTAAGGTTTAAGTACATATATATCTCCTTTATGAAATAGAAATATTGTTTTGTGTGTGCCAAATGGTTTACATCCAGCCTTGGCAGAGTCATATATGTGCAGAAAAAAACAGTCATTCATTGGACCAAGGTAAACAATGTCAATGGAGACATTGTAAATAAAGTTAGGCTGACAGTATCAAGAACACTGTATCAACTGGTGTCCTGGTGTGTTCCAAAACCTCATGAAATTGCAACAAGTCGAATTTTATGAAAAGTTAGACTTAAATTTTTAACTCTTATATGACTAAAAAATATCCAAGCATTTCTTATTCATAAAAGAATAACGTTAAACCAAGATTACTTTTAGTGCATATTAAACATTACACATGTTAATAAATGACACTTGCAATGGATTGGTCAATATTTAAGCCTCTATGAAGGTAAAGTTCATGAGCCCTGCAGCAAGTAAAAAAGCAATTGAAAGCTTCACTAAACTTTTAATTATTTCAAACCTGCAAGAAAGGGTGTCCTGAATGGCTTGTAAGTCATAGGAGTTACTCTAGCCTTTAAGGACTGTCTTTGGTAAGTAGAGGCTTCTGAGACCATTTCAGGCCTGTAGAAACCTTGCGTTTCCTTCTGAAGTCCACAAAACTTTCTGTTCCAATTTATTATTTGTTTTATAAAGTGACCTTTGAATTATGGAGTAAAGTAAACAGTTTGCTCTCTGCAAACATGTGGCGGTTCTCAATTCTGCAGACATGCTTTGTTTTGCTAATTGCAGAGAAAGACAAAAAAAAAATTTAAAAACTAAATGTCCACAACCTTGGCCCAGATTTTGAATGCATACTCCATTCTGAAGGCTCTCTCACAAAATTTGCTCCATTGGACCAAGGAGCTGGGGAGAATAGGGAAAGAATTTCTTTTCCAGCCCCTCTCCCAAATTTCCTATTGCCAGAGGCAGACTGAGCATCTGAAATCTACCACCCAGAAGGACAAGACTTAGGTCTCCTCCTAATTTGATGATTGACCCTGGTGGCCTTGAAGTAGAGAATGGCACTGGCTAAGATAAATAGATCGGAGAAAGAACCAAACAGAAGCCTGGCAGTAGACTGAAGAATGTAAATTTCCCTGGGACACCCCAGTTAAAGAGGGGAACACGTTAGTAAACTGGTCAGAGTTGATTGACTGAGGAGATAAGTCATCCTGGGAATCTGAGTGAAGGAGTAAAAGAATTTAAGCCCTTAGATTAAACAAGAGCTTTAGGGTAAATACTTTGAGGAAGAGCTGGTTGTTTGTTTTCAGACCAATAAAAAAGAGAAATAGAGCCTCCGACTTCCAAGAACCATTAACTCCGTTGTCAGACCATGCTTCACACCATCCATCAAACGTCTTCCACAGCCAAACAAGGGACAAGCTTTGTACATCACACTGAGAGAGATTTCTGAAAACGTCTGTCCTTTTATTCATTGTCTAGAGATCTCCGTTATAAACCTAAAGGTTCTTGATTTATTTTTTAATTTAATTTAGGGAAAACAAAATAAAGAAAAGCTTAGGGTGAAGTTGATAGGCATCATGGCTGTATTTTAATTCGTAAGTTTTCAACACACGTAAGTCCTTCAGCTCTGATACCCAATAAAGAGGAGGAGCCCTGGTACCTCCATCCCCACCACTGTGCATCGTCACAGTTCCCATCCGGGGATTTGGCTTAAGAATGAAACAGTGGTCATTTGAGCACACGTTTTCGGTTCATTTATTTTCCTGTATCAGTTACTTTTCTCATCAATGCAGCCATACTACCATACAGAAACAACTCAATGGAGAAAAATTTATTTAGGTTCATGCATTCTGTCCTCCGTGATGCAGTTAAATTACGGTGACAGTACTTCACATCAGCGCAAACCAAGAAGCCGAGAGCAACACAGCATGGAGCATGTATAAACTCCAAAGGCTTTCTCTCCCCAGTGACTTATTTCCAAATATCTCTATTGGATCACGTGTTCAAAGCATGGGTCATCAGTTGAGCTCTGGGACATTCAGAATACCTAGACCTGTGAAATGCTTGGTTAAAACACTTTCTGTAAATGGAACTCATATCGTCTGAGATTTGCCCAATGGTTTACCATGAGAATGCTTTCTTTGAGGCTCTGGTCTAAAATGTCATATAACTTCATGACTTATACTATAGGATTAAGAGGTGAGGTGAATATTTCAGCAGTCTATTAGATGAGGAAGGTTCTCTTCTTGTGGATAGGATACAAGTTTGTACAGCTTTTCCCCATCTCTTCCTTTTGACATGTGCGGATGAGGCATTTCTCATCTCTGGAGGCTTCAGTAAAAAGGTGTAAAATTTCAAGGGTAGAAGGAGAGGAGTCCTCACTGAAGATAGCAGATTATTGATTTGAGATTTTGCAGCTACCAGAGCTCTGAGAAATATATTTCTAGTTTTTATTTTGGTTGTTGATTTTTATTTTTATTTATGTCTTTTCTTTTTTTCTTTCTTTCTTTTTTTTTTACAAATCCCTTTCTCTTACACATTTTATTGTATTCACACAACTCATATGTGGTGTGCAATGCATTTTAGCTCCCCACAAACACAATAACAAGTGTTTACAACGGTTTTGGTTAATGTTAGGGCAATTTTATTGTACTTGTGTCCAGGAGATCATAGATCTGAAATGAGAACTTTGGTAGTAAAACTGTGTTGTCAGCAAAGTGGCTTCCAGAATGTCTAGAGAGGATCCAGCTGGTAAAGGATGACATTTTGCTAATTCCAGAGGCTTCTTCTGTTTTTGTTTGTTATTGTTTTTTTTTTCATTTTTTTAATTTATGCACCCCACTCTGAACACCACAAAGTAGTAAAAAGGACATGTTACCATTCTCTGTGCTGATCCATAAATGTTAACACAACATCTTTTTTCTCACAAATAATTCTGATTCTGGACCAAAATGGTAGTCTAAACACTGCCGGCAATATGATTTATCATATGCAAATCTGATTCCGGTTAACTGGATACCAAGCCAGTTAATGTTGCAGGACATTATGTTATCAGGACACAGAATATCTAAAGCACTAAATTCTGAGGGGGGAAATAGAGAAGTGTTTGACAACTGTGCAGCTAGACCAGGAAGAAAGATAGCAGGGAAACGAAGATTCATAGCAGATGCAGACCTGCTGAGACTTTCTCTCTTGCTGTACATTGTCACTTCAGAGAGGATAATTTTGGGTTAAGTCCTCCTATTTTGGGATATTAAATGCTGTATGGCACACTAGGTATTTATATATAATATACTGCTATAAGTCACTGGCTTTCTTTGCTGTCCTTCCCGCAATAAAAGCGTACTTTAGCAAGGCTACGGTAAACAACAGATAGATTCTCATTGTTCCAAAGACTAAAGACCATGAGGTGACATGATGATTTAATTTCTGGTTGGCCTGTTACCCTTTCCTGCCTTCTGTTTGCTTACCAGTCCTTTCCTTAGTGTACCGGCAGAGCGATAGCTTGAGTTTAGATAAAGCTTCCAATCCTATCTTATTATGATGCCAGCCTTATGGTCTTGTTACCCTTAATTGCCTACTAATAGCCAGTTGTTTTCATGTTTAATTTGGGGAGGAACAGTTTGGTCCATAGCACTCCACACTAGGCCTTTGAAGAATAAAAGAGTACACATGGGGTGACCCATGGCTCCAGCTGCATGTGTAGCAGAGGATGGGCCTTGTTTGATTTCAATGGGAGGAGAAGCCCTTGGCCCTGGGAAGGCTCAATGCCCCAATGTAGGGGAATGTCAGCATGAGGAGGTGGGAGGGATTAGGGTGGGTGGGTGAGGAAGCACCCTCACAAAACACAAGGGGAGAGGGATGTGATAGGGGGTTTCTGGAGGGGAAACATTTTGGGAAAGTGGGTGACATTTGAAATGTAAATAAATAAAAAGTATCCAATAAAAGCAAACAAGAAGAAAGAAAAGTCTCATTATGGGAATATTTCTAGATATCCATAGAGGGAATATACAGAGATATTTCCTGCCTCTTATTTAGCAGTTATTAAAGTATTTTAATAATTAAAGGGTTTTTTTAATGTTTTGAAAAGTCTCTTATGTGGCTAGTCTTAAAAAGAAGTAGAAACAAATTTAACACAAAGGAGGTCTATTCATTCTCTTTGAGTGGTTGTTGACTCATGGTAAAGAAACACCAATACCACCTTCATTCTTTTATCTTTTTATTCTAATGTTATTTAATGATGTTAAATGGAAAGAATTTAAGATTCCATTAAAAAGTCCCCATGGAAATAATTATAAAACAGAAGACATACATACTGCTCTGTTTTACATTCAATCACACCTATAATACGGCTACCCTGTGTAACTGAGTAAGAAAAATCTAGGTGTCATTTCAACTTTACAAGTCGTCTATCAAAATCACCCATTAAATATTGTCCAAAGAGTTCTATGCTTTTAGTCATCCATTCAACAGAGGAAGACAGTCCTTGTATTTGGAGGAAACAGAGTAGAACTTCACTTAGCATACTAGTAGAAGATTCATCTGCTATGAATCTTCGTTTCCCTGCTATCTTTCTTCCTGGTCTAGCTGCACAACCATCCACAGACTGAGATCAGAACTGGTGCGGAAATGACTGCAGGGCAGCATAACTACCCCATGCCTTTAAGCTGCATCTTATAATGCAGATACAGATGGAACAAAGGTTCCTCATGATCAGATGATCTAAATCATGTTACCTTTTCTGTTAGGACTAATTATCCAATAAAATTCATATTACCAAAGTTTCTAAGATAAAAAAACAAAGCAAATATTTTGAACTTAAGAAGTGCAGAGGGGAGACAGTTAAATAGAATACTAACAAAGTTAACATTTTCTGTGTAAATTTTAATTAAACCAAGTCATAATATTCATTAATACAACGAATCCACAAGGCATGTTCTGTATTTCCACCTTATTGCAAACTTTCATTGTTTTCTTATATTTCCATACCGTTTGTAATCTAGCGTCTAAGATTGGAAGTGTAGACCGGGAAAAGAGTGGAGGGAAAAATCAAACCTTCACTATGCACTTCCCAGCCTGTATGACTTATTTGGAGCACCTGGGAGTCTCCTTCTGAACATGAAAATTTCAGATTTGGTGAATCTAAAGTGGGTGTATAGGAACCTCTGAGATGAGATGTGTGGGTTACTTCCTTTGAATATCAACATGGCGGAGAACTGATGGCAACGAAAGAAAAAGTAATCACAGACAGCGCACCATCTCCTTTGGCAAAATTGAGGAGGAGGAAGAGGAAGAAGGGAAGAAAGGAAAGAAGGAAGGAAGGAAGGAAGGAAGGAAGGAGATAGGGAAGCATATTCTTATGCTATGACATAAGAATAAAATCAAGACAGCAAACAAAAATTGTAGGAAGCTCTACAGGGGTCAGGAGATTAAAGCTCTCAAATGTGAACAGGAAATCAGAGCTATAATACTAGAACAAAGCTTAAATCCCAGGTGAGCTATTCCGAAACAGGTGTTTACTGGGAATGATCATATGACAATACTGAAATCACCTTTGGTGCCTACAAGATTAATGCTGGTCAGCTTGGGCTGTACTTATCAGGAGCTGGAACGACTGTAATCTAAACTGATTACCATTTATCTCTGTAAAAAGTAAAATTAGAAATGTTAGCAAAGCAATTACTCGATGTGTAATACATTTAATATTTGACCTTGCAAAAAAATTGTCATAGCTGTAAATCCACAGGGATTCTGTTACAAATGACACACTATAAATCAGAAAAAAGTTATAGATATTATCTCAAAATCATGACTTAGGGCTTGGCTTTTACCTGCTATTCAAAGGGACTTTCTTATGGTTGGTCGTTCATGGTACCTCTTTCTGTACTGCTGGAAACTTCTCCTACTCAAAGCACTTCTCTAATGATCAGGTCACATGACCAGGGCTGTCATTAGTGCCCTTAATGCCTTTTCTCCCAGTTTACTATGTTTCCATTTTGCTTAGGAATATTTTCTTTTGGATCCCTTTGCTGGATCCCCTGAAAGCATGAATTTGTACAGTCAGCTTCAAGTAGACAGTCAGACCTAACTGAATGTTACATAAGCATTGTAGACAACCAGAATTCATATAATTTGGGAATTCAGAGTAAGGAAATATAATTAAGAAACTCACATATGTACACGTAATACAAATCAAAAGAAGACCAGCAAAGAGGAGAGCGCATGGGTTTAACACACTGAAATGTGTAGGCGTTACTTGTTAACTATAAAATGAAACACTGCTCTGACCTGAACTAAATGCTTCTGTTTGAAAACAAAAGCACTTTTGCATTTCAGAATTTTAAATATTTAAATTCGTAAACGGTTCATCAGAAAAGGCTAGTGGGGCACTCAGCTTTAAAATTTGCATGTTTTAGATACAAAGTCTATGAGTTTAGAGCGGTGTCAGAGTTTGTGGACTCTGTTTTGCCTAATATCGCATTGGGTGTGGATCTTAGAACTGTTTGATGTTTGGTAAATGAAGTGAAGCAGTCATTTATGCTTAAAGCCAATAAAGAATATTATGAGTACAGAGAGTTGAAAAGAATATGCTACAGAGTGGACTAGCAGGTACGGTGTTGTGTCCTTCGAAGTTTAGTGTTTGTGGTACTTTATTAGAATATTTTACAGGGAGGAACTTGGAATGATTCTTGTTTTGTTTATCCCTCAGCTTTCTCTCTCCTGGGAGAGTTCCTCTCTATTAATTGCTTCTCTGCTCAGATGTGTCTAATTATTAACCGGCAGGTGTCTCTAATCACTGCGTCTTCCAGCAGAGTTTTGTTCCAGGGCCATTAGCTGTGCTGCTTAATTACAATACACTGTACCTAGTTTTGTGTACTGTTTGATTTTTTCAGATGGCTTCTCAGGCCTCAGAAAATAGTTATTGGCAATCATTTTCTACAATTAACCACTGTGCCCTGTATCTCTTTCTCTCTTATTAAATTGGAACCCAGTGTAGAGATTAGAACAGCACTAAGGAAAGACTCTCAGTGCCAGGACAAGCGTAATGATAGTTTAGTTTCTAGAATGTCAGCACCGAGGAATGACAGTTTACTACCACATTTTTTTTAAATCTGAAATCATATATTCATCATGACGTATAGTATACTGAGTACTAAATGTGTTGTGTCCTTGGGAATGAATACGCTAGTCTTTGAGCTTCAGAGAGAGATGTATGGCTGAGATAGCTCGTTGACTAGAAATGACTCCTCAGTTTCAGGGTCTTCCGTGCTGCATCTTGCTGCTTTCCGTTTCGTTTCTTGTGTCATTTCATGCATGTCTGTAATGTGTAAACCAGGAATGAGGTGGAGTAATGGTAACGCAATTTTTGAGCAACAGCCCCTGAACTTTGTTATTTCAAATCTGAACAAGTTACGTGCTGAATGTAATCAGCGTTGCGTAAAGATGTCCTTAAGTCGGTGGCTTTCTCCTACTCAGGGTGCTCATTTATATTTCTGAATGTATCATTGACCCAAAAGGGGAATCTAAATGGAGCTCCGTGGTTAAGGCCCAGAATATGGCAAAGAACAGAAGAGACAAGGGTTGACGAGCAGATCAAGTACAGTTCTGTCTGGTGGTTTCCTGCTTGCCCTCCTAATTACTATGTAGCCTGACGTAGCAGGATGAGCAGGGCATTTCCTGAGTGGGAGCTTGAACTTTGGGATGTGATTATTCCCTTGCTGGTGATGGGTTTGTAATGACTTGCTCTTAGAATCCCATTTAATTCTACAATTCTCCTAGACATAGAACAAATATTTTTCACTGTTACTGCTATGTTGAAAATAATATTATTTAATATAATGCATACATTCATTTTTCTGTCTTTAACTATTGACATAAAGTTAAAATTAATCAAATTTGGAAGAATCTTTCACCATTCCTCTCAGGAATAGCCCACTTCTACTGCAACACAGACTTATAAAAACATTCAGAGTATCAAAATAATTTTTGATAACACTGGTTTACTTTTTCTTTGAAAATCAGTGCTTTTAGTGCCTTCAACATCTGTTGCATCTGTTATCTGAATAGAAAAGAAAATCCCCATTCCAAAAAATAATTCTGGCAAAACAAAATAGTTCTAATAAAAATAACATTTTTACAACTGCACAATATAATTTCTTAAATTTGCCGTAACTTACTGGAAAAGTTATGTCCATTTATTTTTTTACAGTTATTTGATATATATGTTTATTATTGATATTTTAATTGTATTACTTCATTTTGAGTTTCATACAGCATGCTTTGATCAAACTCACTCCCCTTCTCGTAACTTTCCTCAGAATCACCGTGTTCCCTACCCACCTGACCTTGTGTCTCTTCCCCTCCTCCCTCCTCCCTCCTCCTCCTCCTCCTCCCTCCTCCCTCCTCCCTCCCCTCCCTCCCTCCCCTCCCTCCCTCCCTCCCTCCCTTCCTTCCTTCCTTCCTTCCTTCCTTCCTTCCTTCTCAATTCCTTCAAGACCAATTTGTGCTGCTTATGTGGTCTTAGCTGAGCAGTGATCCAGAGGGAGTGTGGTGGACATATCAGGGCCTATATTCTTGGAGAAGACCGTCTCTCCCCATCTTAGCAGCTAACAAGCCAACAGCTTCATTGTCATGGTCGTGGGACTTTGTGCCAATTCCCTTTTCCATGCTGACCCCTGGCTTGTGTTAGACTTGCACAGGTTTTGTAAATGCTTCTGCGACCACCTTGAGTTCACAGGTATACCTGTCACTCTGTGTTCTGAAGATGAGAGTTGTGAGAAGCATTGGTCTTTGGCTATAATGATAGGTCATTAAGAGTTGGTTTAGTACCATGTACACTTGGCAGCATAATCAGAGTAGGTTCTCGCCTAGGACCTAGGACCTGTCCAACTAGAAGCTCTTGCTCCGTTAATGAGGCCAAGTATCTGTTTCATCCTGTCAAGTGAGACTTATATACCTTTAGAAAGTGTCGATTGATTCCATATATTTGAGTCATAGGAGCATAACGAAATCAAGCAAAGGGATTTACACATGTGCAAAACATCTTTAAAAAAGAAAAAGACTGAAACATATTTATTTTTATCAATATTTCTAGCTTGTTTATATTTGCAAATTCATATAAATGACCTTTATCTTTGTGGTCATTGGAAAAGACATTTAATATCTCAGGGGAAAAGAGTCTATAGGCCTGTTTACTGAGTTCTTTATTCTAATCTGGGAAGATAATGAGACGAGTATACTAATGGTGTCATTTTGTGGTCTTTGTGCTCAACAGAAGCATATGATGGAAGTCATTTATCTCATACCAATTTAATATCACACTGTAAAAGACAGTAAATGGAAGGATTCTTATATTATGATTTATTTCATGCCACATCATCTAAGGTTGCTTACTATCCATTTATTTTATTGTGCACCCAATACAAGATGATCTAATCAAATTTTGATGTCCCAGGAATAGCTATTAACAAAGAAATGGTATTATAAAATTGTTAAAACTCTTTAATACAGAATTAGTACTGTACCCTGTTGCTATAATATACAATGCTCCTTTTGAAGATCTTTAGAGAATTTTGCTTAAGAGGAAGCATCAAATTTAATCGCTGAAGCTGAAATTATATCCATGCTGTAGAGCAATGCAATGAGCGAAATTCAATTCTACAACTAGTCACCAGCTGATTTAAAATGTTCCTGTCTGATTCATCCTTTGTTATCTATAGCACATCCATAATAATTAATAAACATTTATCAACGCTCTATGAGAGCTCACTGGTGGGGGTTTAATTATCTTTTCTTTCTTAGTGTAGGCATAAACACTATTATGAATCATCGAAGTGGCACATCTTCCCTTTTTCAGGAGATAAAAAGCTTCCTATTAGCAATTAAGTTTAAATTGGATGTGGTTATGTCTTATAATGTAACAATTGTAATTGTGAAATATGTAGATATGAGTGCTTTTGTTTGATAATGAAATCTAATTGAATATCAGGTGTTTTGAGAATATTTTATGTATTGATGGGATTTTATGCAAAAATTGAGATTCTATGTGTTGATAGAATTTTGTGTGGAGAAGGAGATCTTTGAAGAACTATTTGTTATCATTGTCCAAACATTTTCTATAGAACAGTTGACCTATAAACTGATTCACATAAGAGGGATACAGAGATAAATAAGACACAGTCCTTTCAACTGTAGATATCACCTTCCTGTGGTGAACACGGTATCTGACATAAGAGCTCTTACAATAGAGATGTAAGAGAATGTAATGAAGTTTTTTGCAGAGGCTGGCAGATATTTCAAGTCAGAACTATCAAGCAACAATCTCTGATTACCATGACCACCTTGAAATTCACTTTTAGGCTGTGATATATAGGAAGGCATTCATCAGCATTGAGCATCAGGTGAAGACGATTGGGTTTTACTTAGCAAGTTATTTGGAAATTAAGGCCACTTCATTTTTTTCATCTTTTTATTTCAAATGTTTCTCCATTAGATTGTGTGGTAATCAAGCTTATACTTTAATTCTAAAATGAGTAGCACTCATGAGGATAAAACATCCCAGGCAAAGAGGAGACAGTTGTAGAAAAAAACTCTTTGCTTGTTTCCATAAATAGGAATGATAATGATTATACTTGAATATATATATATATATATATATATATATATATATATATATATAAAGGCATAGAAGTGAGATAAATTATTTTGGGAGAATCATCTCACCTCTATTAAATAAATAATGGCTATAATTAAGCACAAATATGTCAAAATAAATATGATAGATAGGATATATGAGTGAAATAGTAACTTGAGAATTAGGAACTTTCAGACGGGAATTTTATATTTATTTGTAGAAATTGCATATAATGATATTTCTGGTGTATGATTTAAATTATATCCAAATACAATTTTGAATGCCTCCAATTTTTGCCTCAAAAGCAACAGAGGAAGTTAGACAAAACGAAGACTCTGTTATATAATAGCTCTTTTGAGAGAAAGGTGACTAGAATTTTGCCTCGAAGATATGTGAGATTTTTTGCAGATAGAAAACACAAACTATCACCTCAAGTTAATGGAATGCATCCTCATCAAACAAACAAAGATAAAGTTGTGAAGGAATCATACGGTTCGAAAGATCTAGTTCTACAGAGCAGAACTGAGGTAGACTTTACATTATTTGTTAATAGTAGATTTCATAAGCAAGCCAGGCCACTACTCAAGCTCCAACTGTTTTCTAGGGTGGGTATTATCTAAAAATATCAGTGCTCACATCCATGAACGTTATTGTCTATAATCACCAAATAGAAATAGACTCCAAATTAGAGGTTGCGTGTAACCTAGTTGTGAGTGCTGACATCAAAGAAGACAGAAGGAAGTGGATGATGGTTGTCAATGATGCTGTTACCTTAAGTCTCAAATGATAGCATTTTCTAGTAATAAAGTTATTTGTAGATTAAGGCGGGGGGAACATATTAGTAAGATTGCACTGAGAACGGAGATCTCTTCTCTCTGCCTCACTATTAAAGCAACAGAATGAATGAGCCACAGACCAGAGCATTTTAAATGTCCACATCGACCAAGTTATTTTCTTGGAATTTTCCTATTTATTCTAAGACATGATATTCCTTGCAAATACATGTGTGTACTTATAAAGGAGAAGTGGATGCACATGTCCATTACCCGTGGAGCAAATCTGTGGCAGTGAAAATGGAAGTGGTCCATAATCTATTTTGCCTTTCTACAAATTATTTTCTTTTTCACGAAGACCAAGAAATACTCAGTAAGTTCACGATGTCGCTTCACTCCACCTTGAGGGGAGAGCAATGCTGTGCCTGATAAAAACGCGCTGTTTACAAACGCCCTTCCCTGCTAGAACTCACTGTGATTGATTTCCTTCACTTGTTCTGAGTTTATTGAAATGGGATATCCTAATGAAATAGTAACACTTGACTTTTTAAAAATATCTTATTTATTTTATGTATAAAGCACACTGTAGCTCTCTTTAGACACACCAAAGGAGGACATCCGATACTATCACAGATTGTTGTGAGCCACCGTGTGGTTTTGAACTCAGGACCTTTGGAAGAGCAGTCAGCTCTCTTAACTATTGAGCCATCCCTTCAGCCCACAACACTCAACTTTTAAAGTGATTTATTTTATTGTTTATTTAGGTGTGTGTGTGTGTGTGTGTGTGTGTGTGTGTGTGTGTGTGTGTGTGTGTGTATGTATACATGGCACATGGGCACAGGTGGCCTAGAAGAGGTCACTGGATCCCTAGGAGCTGGCTGATTTGAGTTTCAGGGCACAGATGCTGGGAAGTAAACCTGGGTGAGGTGCAGGAGCAGAAGTGCTCTAACCACTGAGCCATCTCCTGAGCTCCCTAGCACGTGAAGTTTCTGCATTCGTTTCTGTTTTCAGGTAAGAGAATTTTGCATATGGTTTTACTTCATGTAAGACTAGCAAAAACAACAAAATATTTGCCAGAACCATTCCTTTTAAGATATAAGGAAGAAATCTTTTAGTAGACATTTCTTTGAAGTTTTTTTCAGACAAAACCTATCTAGTCTAAAAAACAAGAATGAACAGACGCCTAGCTCCTAAGTCATGATTGGTAATTAAAGCATTGTTCTCTGGCAACTTGAAAGTACAGGACATTAGTGTTTCATTTTTGCAGTTCTGGTAAAAGCTGTACAAACAGCATAATATTATTAGGAAATGTCAATATTTAAGTGCATCACGTGATGAAAACATTAGCAGTGAAAAATGTTGACAAATGCAACGGAAGTGAAAATTTGGAAGATTAGTGGGATGAGTAGGAGACAGCAGTTACCTTCTGGAACAGAAAATAGTCTCACCACATAGGCTAAGGAGTAAAGAGAGGAGAGAATAGAGGAAATGATGTCAGAGTGCACCGTCCAACAAGAGTCACCAAACACATGGGTTCGTCCCCTGAAGCCAGCAGGCCCTTCCTAAGTCGTGTTAGAACCCATGAAATGCTCTGAGTCAAATGTTGTGGGTGAGCACAGCCTTGGAAGAGAGAAGCTTCAGAGAAAGTCCAACTGAGCAAAGTTTGGCCCAGAAGGGAACGAAACAAAGATTACACTAATAAGATAACCACTTCAAATTTTCAACAGACTTTTAAATACTGAGTATTTTTAAGCGCCTGTTTTATAGGCAAGATAAACATAAATCAATTTTCATTTGGATAGCTAGATACATTACTCTGTCTTTGATTTAGGAAGAATCACTACTTAGAACCCGAGATAGAGGTAAAGCACAGGAGTAGATTCGAGTTCAAACGTCAGCCTGTATCTTAGGTAAATAAGCTGGTGTCATTGCATTTTCCCACACCTCTTAAACAAAAGCATTGAATTTCTTATCTGTTTGTTCTGATTCCCAGTCATAAATAATTGTGAAATCAATGACTAAGGAGAGTAAACATTCATTCAAAAAGATGAAACCATTTGGTCTTCTCCCCAGAATAGACACCAATGTTTATCTAATACCAAGTGGTCAGCACTGGGATTATATACATGCAAGTCACATTATACCGGCTTAGCATGCTGTATTTGTGTATTTAGGAACACACACACACACACACACACACACACACACACACACACACACACACACAGACAAATAACAACTATAGGAAAAAATGGATTTGAAAAGGGGTGAAGGAATTGGGTTAGAAGGATAGAGGGAAGGGGATTGAGAAATAGGGCAAATCACATTATAATCTCATAAAGATATAAAAGTTATTATCAAAACAAAAGGAGAAAATGTCTCGAAGGGTCCTCAACTGAATTAAGATGCTGTGGACTAGTCCTTACAGCTCCATCTCTGCCAGGTTGTTCAGATTTCAGTCAAAGTGGCTTGGACATTTAATAACCAGAAATTGCTGGTGTTGTGGTACTGAAAAATATTCTTCCTAGCATGGTTCTCTCTAAAATACTTCCTGAGATTCTCAGCTAAAGAAAAAAGGTGAATAGCACAACCAATAATCAATCGCAAATGTAGAATGAGTGACGTCAAGTAGAGCTCATTAGGCATGCATATGTTTCTCACACCTTGGAAAGCCATGCTAGGTGACCATGTTAGAGAAGGCAACCTAAGGAGGGTTTTCATGTCCGTGTGGTTACTGTTCACTGGACATTAAATCTAAGGGGTGCATCTGTATAAAATTTATAAAGTAAAAAGCAAACTTTTCTAAAATTGTTTAACTATAGACTTGAAGACATCTATCTAGCTCTGAGAAATTCAAAATGATGGGCCTGCTTCTCCAACAACCACATTAGATTATTTAGCGGATAGTAATGTGCATAAAGAAATGTTTGAGATACATCCAATTAAATGTTATGATCCTATCAACAAAACCAGTTAATAATTATTCACTAGTGCCCATAAAAGGGTAGGCAGGAAGTGGAAACATGATTGGCACCCAAATAAATCCAAAGGAAAACCTGATAAAAACACAAAACAATGGAACACAATGAAATGACACCAAAACCCAACAGCATCAATCACATCAATGCATGTAGCTATTGAGACCTGTGTCTGAAGCACTCTGTGGGAATAATTGTTCTCTTGGCTGTTTACTCTGCAGAAAAAGACTTTCCCTACTTATAAATGTCATTGTCCACACATCACTGCTTTAAAATGCCTACAGTTATCCCCTGCCACTGAAAACATTCTCCAGCTTTCAATTAGGACCAGCAGGGGTTATGGGAAGTGATCGATTGGTCCACTTTCTGATGGGAAAGTTCACACATAGGTGATGTTCCAAATTCACTCATCTTCCTGGAACCTGTCTCCTCAGACATGGCTTCCCACCAGAAAGCATTATTTTCTTTAGAAGGGATAAAAGTCAGTGTTTTCTGGAACTCATAGTCACCTAAGAAGTTGACAAATTGCTTGGTCCAAATTTTGAGAAAGTTCTTCACAGTTTTTATCCAATCTTCACACTATTTAAACACCACAGTGGCTCCTCTCTTGGAAGGAGGCCCACTCAAATTCCTTTGAGCTTCCCCACACCACAGCTCTGCCCTTGGGACTCAAGCGACGATAAGTGAGAGTCTGATTTGTGTTTGCAGGCATAGAAACCCTACCCAGCCAAATCCGTTATGCCAACGAAGCTGACACTGTACTCAGTGGAGGCACTGAGGCCTATTCTTCTCCTTGGCATTTACTTCTCGAAACACATAGGAAGGAGGCTTTATCTACAGTCATTGATTTAAAGGACTCTAACTTCTTTTAACAGGATTTCTTACAACAAACAGATATCAAAGATATAGGTGAGATAAACCTCTTTTGTTGTTATGTTATTTATTTACATTTTAAATGTTATCCCCCTTCCCAATTTTCCTTCTGCAACCCCCCTATCCTATTCCCCCACCCCCTGCCTCCATGTGAAAGTGATCCCCTCTACTCCCTGCTCACTGCTACATTTCCCCCTACACTGGGGCATCGAGCCTTCACAAGACCAAGGGCCTCCCCTCCTATTGATGATAGACAAGGCCATCCCCTGCTACATATGCGGCTGGAGCCATGGGTCCCCCATGTGTACTCTTTGATTGGTGGTTTAGTCCTTGGGAGCTCTGGGGAGGTCCAGTTGGTTGATATTGTTGTTCTTCCTATGGGGTTGCAAACCCCTTCAGCTCCTTCAGTTCTTCCTCAAACTCCTCCGCTGGGGTCCCTGTGAGGTAAATCTGCATGGTATGTTAACAGAAACATAACCACCATGAGAAAGGATCTTAATGGGTAGGAAGAAGATTCTCTACAGACACTAGGAACTGAGATGCCCCATAAAGAGCAAAACTATCAAAATCATTTAAAAAACAAAAAAAGGTACAGAGGAAACTTGATGTAAACTCCGTGTTTAAAAATTAACAATGAGCACATGGAAATAAATGCAAACACATTCATTATATGCCAATAATATGGAAATAGATACATGTATATTGAAGTGATATTTACTTGGCTGTATGTGTACATGTTTGTATGTGCACATGTGTATGTCACATATGTGTGTGCACAAGTGTGTAAAAAAGAAAAAAGATAAAATATATAATTCTCTAACTCTGTACATGATATCAAAAGATATTTGTGTAAAATTTATCCACTACAGAGAGATTACTTAAAAAATTGTTTTTTCTTGTAAGGAATGTGACTAGGTAAGTGCTTACAGCAGGTAGTTTAATGCACGTGTGCTTTTTAGTTTTCAGTTTTAGACAAATGTTCTGGAAAATTCTCTCAGCGATACAATGTCAGAGGTCAGAGGTAAAATATGTGAGATAGCAATAAACGCAGAGTTGTCTTTATTTATAAATATATACAACACACTATGCAAATCACCCAACAGTGGAATCAAACGGATGGGAAAGGAAACTTTGGACCAAATATAAACAGTAATTTGAGCCATTCTGTGGATTTCACTGTTATTTTTCCATGCTGTTGGGAATCATTTAAATATCTGGGAAAAAGTCATCTCCCTGGCATTTTCTCATACATACCGTATTCCCTGTTCAAGGCAAAATAAATGAGAAGGGAAATATTTAGCAATCCTCCAGCCATATCTAATTCTAAGAGTAGTTCAGTAAATATCAACTTAGCTGTTAGCCCTTATTATTTTCCATGAAAAAGGACATCACATCTTGGGACTATGAAATAACATGATAAATTCCATATTCATTAATTAAATCCTTTTTCTATTTCAAAAATACTCATATAACTGCATTTTACCAAAAAATCCAATATGAACTACTGGAGTCAAAAGTTCATGCTGTTGTTGTTGTTGTTGTTGTTGTTTTAATTGGGTATTTCTTATTTACATTTCAAATGTTATTCCCTTTCTTGGTTTCCTGTCCACGAGCCCCCTAACCCCTCCACCTCCCCCTTACAATTCCCCTGCCCCAGACAATACCCGACACTGGGGGTCCAACCTGGGCAGAACTAAGGGCTTCCATTGATGCCCAGCAAGGGCATCCTCTTCTACATATGCAGTTGGAGCCATGGGTCAGTTCATGGATAGTCTTTGGGTAGTGGTTTAGTCACTGGAAGCTCTGGTTAGTTGGTTTTGTTTTTCTTATGGGGTTGCAAGCCCCTTCAGCTCTTTCAATCCTTTCTCTAATGACTCCAATGAGGGTCCCATTTTCAGTTCAGTGGTTTGTTGCTAGCATTTGCCTCTGTATTTGACATGTTCTGGCTGTGTTTCTCAGGAGAGATCTCTGTCCAGTTCCTGTCAGCATGCCCTTGTTAGCTTCATTCATCTAATTTTGGTGGCTGTATATGTATGGGCCACATGTGAGACAGGCTCTGAATGGCTGTTCTTTCAATCTCTGCTCTAAACTTTGCCTCCCTATCCCCCTCTATGGATATTTTTGTTCCCCTTTTTAAGAAAGGGTGAAGCATCTACATTTTGGACATCCTTCTTCTTAAGTTTCCTATGGTCCATGGATTGCATCTTGGGTAATTCGAGCTTTTGGGCTAATATCCACTTAGCAGAGAGTGCAGTCCATGTGTGTTTTTCTGTGATTGGGTTACCTCACTCAGGATGATATTTTCCAGTTCCATCCATTTGCCTATGAATTTAATGAAGTCATTGTTTTTGATAGCTGAGTAATATTCCATTGTGTAGATGTACCACATTTTCTGTATCCATTCCTGTGTTGAAGGGCATCTGGGTTCTTTCCAGCTTCTGGCTATTATAAGTAAGGCTGCTATGAACATAGTGGAGTCAAAAGTTTTAAAAAGTAATAATTGTATAAAGTTTTGGCATTCAGTACAATTTGACACATGTATAAACTGTGAAGTAGAGGAAGTAAATATTTCTCTTTCCCTAAATTATATAAGGTCTCTTTAGTTATATGGAGAGAGATATTCACAAGGATAGGATGCGTCTTCAGTGTATGCAGATTAGGAGTTGTGGTCTGCCCAAGACTCTGTCCTTTTAGTTTTTGTGGTTTCTTGCTAATGGAGTCACTCCCATTTTTTAATCCACTGCTTGGAATTTTCTTAGAATCACTTTTAATTATTTCTTTCATGTATGTGTTTGTCTATTGTTACAATTAGATAGTGCCTATATATTCTATTGACTGACGTATATTAATTTTTCTACATTTACCTGGGAATTCTAGGAATTACTGGATACCACAATAATATAACATAATATAAAATAACATCATAATATATGTATTTTTATAAATTATTTTTTCTTATCCAAACAGATATTTGTTTTGATGAAGTAAGATGAAGTAATGATGACAGGTTCTTCTTTGCCTTTCTCATAGTTACCACTGTTGGTATTCTGTAAGCTCCACCCCCACAGCTACCTGGCAGCCGCCAGGTATGCTCCGCCCCACAGTCGCCTAGCAACAGCCAGCTGTGCCTGACTATACAAGGGGCTGCTTGTCCAAACCCCCCCACTTCTTTTCTTACCCCTTCTTACCCCTTCTTACTCCCCTCTTACCCACTCTTGCTCTTTGTTCTTCGCTACTCTTGCCCCCTCCCCCGCCCCCACCCCCACATGCCCATGGACGGCCGCCTTTCTCCTCCTCTACTCTTCCTATATCATTAAACCTCTACACTACACGTAGCACCACGTTGTCTGGGTGTGTTCTGTCTGGGCAGGGGCGAGATTCGAAACCCTAACAACCACCTTCTTCTTACTAACTACTGAACCTGACAGGTTTCCTCTTTGCTCACATTGAGTATGAGTTTCAGAGTGCTGCTTACTGGAGGTCTCTGGAAGATGCCCTTATTAAATGAAGACATTTCTTTCTTTTCCAACCCTGTATACAATGTTCAGGTTGTGCGTGCGATTTGCATGCTCTCAAAGGCTTTCCCAGGATAATGCTCATCATTTATTATTTTGCCTTTTGCCTACTAATATGATTTATGACAGCCTTGTAATTCCTAACACTTAACCACCTCTGTGTACATCATGATCGATTAGTTCAATATCTCCAGAGCTTTTTCGCCAGAGTTTTGCTGACAATATCACATGCTCATTATTCAGGTTCCGCAGTGGTTTTCCTTTTTGCCACTATTACCCAGTTGGAGTATTAAGAATATGCTATCTTGTGAAATGTTGGAGATATTAGAAATATTACTATGCATTTTGCAATGTTCTGAAGCACAATTCATAACTTAGACATCGCCATATCTTATAAAACTGTACATAAACTGTTAAAGCACAAAGTTTGCCATAGGTTTTTGATTGGTCATACCGGAATTTCTACAGTTGTGTATCAGTTTCTTGAAGTCTTCTCTAACTAATGAGAACACAGTGAAATCTAAGAATTGAGATAGGTGCTCTCAATCTGTCCTGTAGAATTAGGGTTACCCCAATTATGATTTGTAGATAGAATCCAAGAAGATCTTTATAGAAAAAGTGATGAAGAAGAGGGGCATTAGAATTTAAATGAACAAGAGGAAGAAGAGTTTTGAAGAGGGACTATATGAGGTAGTCAAAAATATTTCTGATAATATTTCTGATAATAAAAAGCAATATGAAAATGCTTAGAGAAGAAAAGAATAAGAACTGCTAGTAGTGGTCAGAGGTAGAAGTTCAAGTTTCATAAAGCTAACAGAATTACGAGAGGCAAATACTACCTTAGCACTCAGTAAGGGAGGGCATGTATCCTCAGAGCTAAAGAAAAAGTTTCTAGAAACAAAATTCCTCACATTGTCTACTTCGTATGCTAACAGTAGGCACAATTCTACCTCAAGTGAAGCAATAATTTTGGTTCTATAGTATTCAAGGTAGTCTGTGATGACCCAGAAGGAACTGGGTAATGGTAAGCACTGAGCTCCATAGAATAGAGTAGAAAGCTAAACGCGGAGATAATGTGAATTTGCTGGTCATGTAAGTAAATGTGAGAATTCCTGTGGTCAAGATGTTAAGCTTCTGATTGGAATTAAAGTGAAAGGATTACAGGACTAGGTGATATTGAAGACTAGACACATAAACTGTGAGAGGAAGGTATTCAGAACTCTATTCTACTGTTGAAAATGCATGCACTTTTGACTCATATTGTGACTTCACATAAAGCATTTGCTGATAAAGCCCTGATTCAGGTCTCCATGACTATGTTACTCAATAATGTAGCATGTCTAATGTTGCATCTATAGCATTATGACCTTTACACTATTGGAATTTAACTACTTTGGCTTCTCATAACCACATTCCATGGTCATTTCCATAAACCCCCATATCAAAATATTATATTCTTAGTGATACTTGCCATCTAACCTGATCATTCTGTCCATTTGTCCAGATTCTAGCAATGTCTACTCATTGAGACTTCTGCTTAATTGACACTGTTTTCGTCTTTATTTCCCTTCTTCCTACGCATAATACTGCCAGTGTAAGATAATGCAATAATCATTCTTTTAAAACTGTCTTTGCTATGCCTTGTTTTTCTCTATTGCTTCCTTGTTACCAATCAATTGCATTACTGACATGAGTCATTTTAGACTCAAGGCTATGTTATCTTTCTGACACTAAAAACCAATTAAAAGGACAGAAAAATAGAAAATTAGAATAAGTCTGGTAACTAGATTTGGAGGTTCTAATTTATGAACAGATGGCCCTACCTGGTGAGGCTTCTTCAATGCATGGCTTTGGGCAGATGGAACAAAGCCCTTTGACTCTAAGGCCTACGAGAAGAAGAGGAGGAAGAGGAGGAAGAGGAGGAGAAGGGGGGAGGAAGAAATCTCAGAATCCCAACATTCCCTTTAAAGGATAAATCCAGCAATTTGAATGCCTCTATGATTTTCCAACCCACAAGGTACTTTGTACAGGAGCTTTGAAGAACATTCTAGGTAGGAGCTGTAGCATTGGCCAAGTAATGTTCAGCTGAGATGGGAATGGCCCTTACATATTTTTATACCTAGTGGTCTTTCTTCTTATCAAGATGAATATTGCTAATCATCGTTATCATTGTCAGTCCTTCAGATTATGTGTTATCCCCACTGCTATATCTAAACTGATCATGTGCTTATTAAATCCTTAAGGAGATATAAATTAAAGATAAAACCACTCATGGGCTACAATACCTCTTTAACGTTCTTACTTTGCCTCAAGTTGCAAGTGATTGTTGCGGGTTTTTCCTAAAATGTTTCCTCCAATTTGAAACCTAGACTCCATGTTATGGTGAAATCTCAGGCGATTTTAGAAGTAATTTCAAATGTAGGAATATTATTATTTAAAGTTTCTGCTATGATACTATCCCATGAGTAAAATTTTGCATGTTATCACTCCTTCCCTTTTCCGTAGGACATACATCTATGATCAGAGATAGTAGCTATAGATAAGTACATGCACATGGGTGTGTTAGCAGCTTGCATCCCGGTGTCAGCTCACGGCGACTATTTAAAAAAAAATGAATTCACTGGAAATCTTTCTATCATTACAGAGATACAGAAGTAAAAAATGGTCTTAAGAAAAAAAAAAAGGATTCCTTCAAAAAACTAATATGTCATTCAATGTAGTGAAAGCTATTTCAATAACTTTAGCTTTGTTTTTTGAAAGTAAAGGGGAAACAATTTACTAAATAATTTATCCTGACTTTTAACAGTTTCCAAAATTATTTAGATAAATTAGTGTTATTCATGCATATTTGTTACTTTATTTGTTACCATGAAAATAATTATTAGAGGATAGCAACATAAAGAAGGAAGGGCTTGTTTGGATCTTTAAGGTGCAATCCACTGTGACAGGAGAGGACAACTGGTCACCTTGCATCTGCTTCTAGAAATAGAGTGCAATGAATTCTGAGGCTCAGCTTGCTACTTCTCTCCCTCTTATTTAGTTCAGATGCCCAGCTCAGGACATATTTCAGGTCATATTTAAGGTGAGTCACTCAGGTTCAATCAACCCAATCTAGAAACTCCCTCAGATACATACTCAGAGCTTTGCTTCTAAGTTCCATTTGCAACTAAATTCCATTAAGTTGACAGAGTAGTCATCACACAGATACATTGCTTTTTGATGTTCTGGTCTCTACTCTGTTATTTTGATGGTAGTCTCCATTATCTCTCCTTATAATCCCTCACTAAACCTACTACTAACACTTGCAGTATAAGTTACTAATTCAATGTATTTTAAGTTCTATTAGTCATTTTGTATATGACATAAGTTAAATTACTGTTGGATATTTCAAAATGTCATTCCTGTGGACCAAAACCATGACCCAATGTCGAATGAAACCAGAAGCTTTTGTCTTAGAAAACTGGTACTTTCAATTACTGACACTTCTTTTTAGTATCTTCCTTCCTTGATAAAGAAAATAATATCTAATTGTTAGTAACATCTCATTTTCCTTGCATTAATGATTAAAGCACATTGATCTTGAAAAACACTACTTCCCATATTTTGTCTGTGGTGTCACATGAAAAAAAAATGTCAAGAATAAAATATTGCGTATTCTTATCATTGTAGATTGTAATTGAGTGGTGTCACCATTTTTAAATGCTTCCTAACCAACATTCAAACTAGTTGGTTTCAGTCTTGCTTAGATACATGAGGATATAATTTCTGTGGGTTGCAGAGGCCATTACTGGGGAATTAATTCTATTCATGTTTTTTTTTTCTTGACAATTTTGCCTCAATCCCACTAAAGTAGCTGAAATAATCATCATGTTGGGTTTGTTGTTGTTGTTGTTGTTGTTTTAATTCTACCTAAGGCAAACTAAGCTGTACTTACATTGACTCACTGGGATGCTTGTCTATTTAGTTAGCATAGCATTATCTCTGTCTCCTTAGTCTTTTGTACAAATACTTTCCAAAGTGAGGCTCCTAGGAGGAATTAGACTTCCATTAAAATAGACTTTTAATTTCCAATTGAGATTTTTCTATCATATAGAAATGACTTTCGTTGTTTTTCTCCTCTTCTCTATTCTATCTCTATTTTCTGTTCTTTTTCCTTGTCCTCTTTATACATCTTTCCCACATTGCATTTTTGAAGTATCCCATGTGATAAATGAATTCTTTCTAATGATTTAGCCATGTATATTTGACATCAAAAGGAAAATATAAAATGAACTTACCAAGTAATTTCCTTTAATAAAGAATTTACCTGTTTATACCATCTATTTTAATGCAAAGTGTCAGGTGCCTTTCTACATTAAAACATTATGTTCAGATAGTAAATTTTCAAATTATTTAATAAGTGTAAGAGTTCAAAGATTAAGAAATTGTGTATTTGGTGTCATATATAAACACATACGCATCACTTGTTAAATTTTGCTATACACACTTAGCATAATATAATATGGTACCTTTAGTTATTATTTTCTAATATGTATATGATTAGGAAATATGTTCAGCTAATCAGAAAGAACTAAGATTAGTCTCAAGATTAGTAGGAGAAATGTTTCTGAGAGAAAATTCCCCTTTTCTCTGGATGTACCAATCACAAACTAAGTTATAGGAAGTCTCTAATACTGTGGTCATAATTCAGTTATGTCATAAAGTACATAAGAGGTTTTGTGCTCCTCTTAAGAAAGACTTGATTCTCCCTAGCTTGGCTCTTTCTGTCATTCTTCTGTTCTTTCCTGATTTAGAAGAGGTTTGGAAATAATGTAATTTGGCTCTCATCCTCCCAGGACTGCCCTTTGTCTTCCCCTTTTGACAAAACAGAATTTCTGCTCATTCCTTCTGTTGCCCTTGAGAGAAAATGGAATCTCTCCTTATTCCTTGAGCAGCTTGATGTGCCATCTTGTCTGTCATGGCAGCTATGGGAAGTGTTGTCTTCGGTTTCCTGTCCTTTACATTCCCGGGGGAACTTGGGGCTTTACAACCAATGTCACTGTCAATTTGATGTGATCAAGAGTTGATGTCTCCTGTCACTGACAGAAACCCAAGTTCTTTCCTGACCTCCCAACTGCATGGGAACTCACTATTTCTTGCCATAAAGATGATGTAGCTGTCAATTTCCAAGGATAAGAAATTCTATTATGTCACTTAATATTAGCTTGAGATCAGAACATGAGAGATTAAACTATTGTGTCTACATATAAAGCCAAAATGTCATCCTTTCAGTCAAAATTATCCAAGTTTTTCAACCTCGATGTCCATAATTTTACTTTGATTTTTGAGCTTTCGATCATTTTGCTTATGGTGGCTATAAGAGAATCAACTATGTTTTTAATACAAAGAATGAATAAATATGAAAAATAAAAAATTTCATCCTAGTAATTCAAAACAAATGCCTCTGATGACAACTCTTCCTGCTTTTGAATTATTCTTTTTGATGTAACCAGTTATTACAATTGTAAAAGGTCTTTGAGTTAAAATTAAAATTTAAAATTATAGTCTTATAGAATATTCCTGAAAACAGTTTCTCCTTCTGAGAGTATTGGTGCCTGACAGTACTTACATTCTTACTGCCTAAGAATTTTAATGTGAACTTTTCTAGTCATTGAAACCCTGTGATTGTAAAAATGAACATTTGAGATGAATTATACTTTGAGAGAATTCGGGGGGGGTATTTCATTTCTCTATGTCAAATGCAGGGAAATAAAATCTTTTATGTGTGTGTGTGAAAACTTACTGATACATGAGTCAGATTGGTACTGCCTTATACAGTGGGTCATTTCACAGTGTGTGCAGTTAGGGGCACTGCCAGGGATGATTGAACACCTCTCTGCCGCAGCCCTTTCAGATGTTTTAGTTAAAGGACATTCTAAAACTACAGACTAAATGTCCAATAAGACCACCTAATTTGCATAGTAAACATAAAAACTACCTAAAATGGTTTGCATTTTTGTTTCACATTCAATGTATCTGTCAGTAGTTAGAGTGAGACTGTGGTACCGAGTCACATTTGAGCTAATTATATGCTGGTGTGTAACTGCATCAAGGCATCAGGAAACAGCTGGCTTTATGCACACAAAAATGCTTGGCTTAACTTACATTTGCGAAAGTTTTATAAAACATTGGCACATTCCTTCCCTGGGTGATTTGTATGCGGCCTATCCTGAAGATGTCTTTTTTTTTTAATTGGATATTTTATTTATCTGCATTTCAAATGTCATCCCCTTTCCCAGTTTCCCCTCTGCAAACCCCCCCCACCCATCCAATCCCCCCTTACCCTGCCTCTGTGAGGGTGCTTCCTCACCCACCCACCCACAACTGCCCGACCGTCCTAGCATTCCTCTACACAACTTTAGGCTTACATGGGGTCCTGCATCTGCTCTACCACGGGGCACGACTGCTCAGGGAGGCAGGACTAGGGGAGTTGACTGTGCTTACCCCACATCAACAGGGCAGATGTCAGGCTGTAGGAAGCCATGGAACACCACTCTGGGCGTGGGGAAGCTCAGTCTAAGGCACGAGACACTGCCGGAGCTGGCTAGGGAGTCCCCAGGCCTCCAAGGAGGCTGGGCCTTCTTGTTCTCAGGCTCTTAGGCATCCAGGTGCCGCTGGAAGCTGGGAGCTGAGAATGGAATGGGGGGGGAGACGGGGGGGTGGGCTGAGGCCTGGATGTAGCCCAGGGTGGAGGGGGAAGATGGAGAGCTCTGGCTGGTCCCGTGAGCAAAGTCTTTGGCTTGGTGGTGGCAGTCTTGGCTGGAGCTCAAAGAAGCCTTCTACTTCAGGAGATCAGATGACGCCTATGTAGGTGACGGTCTTCTCTGTGGCTCCCACGGCAGATTCTGATCAAAAAAGACAGTCCATGGTTTTAAGGAGTTTATTGCTATAGCAGAAAGTAGATAAGTAAAACTGTACCCCACTTCTCAGGGTGGACCTTTGATTAAATACTTTTTGCAGGGAGGAGTGACCGGGAAGGAAAGGTTATTGGCTAAGTTTCCAGGCCTTTAGGTATCTCATTATAATGGAGATCTGTCTTGAGTCAAAATGACCTTATGGTCACATCCTCTACCTGTAGAGGAGCTTGGGGTGGTGCCCTTATGTGACCGATGGCCACAAATCTATGGAGGGCTGTGGCTAGTGACAGGGACCTGATTTCCCAGGAGTCAGGTGAAACGCCTACCATCGTTTCAGGGTAACCAGGGTTTCTAGCCTTAGCTCAATCAGGAACCAGGTTGCTTTTTTCAGTCCCCCACACAACCTGTCTTAAGAGGGAAGATTTGTCTTTACAGACCATAGATAAACAATTACTGAAGTGCAGTGTTTGCAACAGTCAGAAGGCTGTCCTCCATATTGCAATTCTAATGTGACAGGTATTAGGACATTGGAAGAAAGGGTCTTGACAGTGAGATCAATCTTATTTTTGAGCATCATTCCCTTCATGGGTCTATGTCCCAACTTGTTTATTGAGAGGAAGAGTCAATAATGATCAAGGTGGCCTTCATTTTGGGAACTTTAGCAGTTGGCTATGGAAAATGACATTTCTATATCACTGAGTAAATTTATTAATAACTACATGGATACATTCTTTCCATTCTCCATTCAGTGTTTATATCCAATATTAGTACTATGTTGCCAATATATTTATGAACAATTAATGATCAAGAACTAAATTTTTTATAACTAACCCACTGCAATTTTTTTTTCATTATATTTGGTATATATTTCTATCTTTTTAACATTGACCAGGATGGTCTCAAACTTACAAAGATCCTTCTGTCTGGCCTGGAGAGTATCAATATTAAAGGCACATGCTCCCATACCCTGTTCTGTGGTTATTTTCCCTGACTTTATAAAGTGTGCTTTCACATCATTCCTTATGACACAAATCCTTGCTCCCTAAAGAGTCTGAATAAAGATGGATGCACTGTTTTGCACAATGGTCATGAAGCTCATTAACTTTCCCCATGAAATTAGAGATAACATAGATTTCCATTGTTAACTCTTTCCACATGTTTCATTTTTATAGTTATTGTATCTCATCGCGAATTCATAGAGTAAAATACTTCCAAACAGGGAGTAGACTCAAGGAATGAGGTTCTTTCTAGAAAACCATGGAGACTAGAGTTCAGATACCCAGCACCACGGTAAATACTGTGCAGGTATTGTGTCCTGTGTGAATCCCCGTGCTTGGAAGATCCCTGGAGTAAACTTGCTAAACCAGCAAAACCAGAGAGCCCGTTGTTCACCATAGAGATTTCCCCCCCAGTAAGTAGAGAGAAATCAGGCATCGGGTGCTTACAGATGGTCTCCATACGCACATAAGCACACAACTGTGCACACATACATGAGTCCACAAACATGAGAGCACTCATACACACACACACACACACACACACACACACACACACACACACACATGCAGAAATAACAAAAGAAAAACATGTCTGTAAAATAAATATTGTGCTGATTGTATATATGTTTATTTAATGGCAACCTTTTAACAGATTTTAAAATATCACGCACTTTTATTTTAATGGAGTTTTAAAATAACTATGCAAGTGATCCTCACTCACACTGTGACAAGCAAACGTCATTGGTGATTTCATCAGGAAATAATTATTAACTTGTAGAGCACTTCTACTTAGTAAAGTGCCTGAAATGTTTTAAGTCACGTGTGTGAACAGTGATAACTAACCAACTTAAATTAAAACTCATATTATAGATACTAAGTTATGATGCTGTTCTAAAAATACATAATGAAATGGCAACACGTGAATTGCTATTTTTTGACTCTCGCAATTCTTCCCATTTTATTAATAGCTAGCAGTTCACTAGCACTTTTCAATTAGCATTCAGTAGACCCTCATAAATTCATCTTTAAAAAGGATGTTAGTCTTAAATAATATGATACTTGATGTGAAAAAGCCGGGCATTTTTTATATGAAAAAATATTATTACTCTAGCTTCACTTTTCTGCATATTTGAGTCACCAAACATTTTAGTGATGTAAATACTCCTTATAAGTGTGTTCTCTAGTATTTACAGAATAAAAAGGGAAAGGAATATTTATTGTTTGCCAATTATGGTAGAATACTCTGCTCTGGGAAATGAGTGCTCTCAAGATCAGTCATGTTCTCCACATCTGCTACAGTAAAGAGAGAGGGTCCTGTGATAACCCCAAGGAGAGCCTGAGGAGTAATTAGACTCCCTCCTGTGCGCTTCCCTAATCACCAGAGCCGGATGCGGGATACACAGAGCCATCCCCGGATCTTCAAAAGGGAAGGCCTCTCTTTCACAGCCAGATCAAGTGCAGCACTATAAACAAAGCCAGACTCTTTTTCTCTTTTTAACCAGTGGAAGAAGAGGCAGTTTTCATAAAGCTCTTAATCCAAATTCAAAATTCCTGCTCAGAATTGTTTTTCAACATTTCTCCTGGAAAACATTTCAGTGCTTGAAAAAAAGTAAATGCTCCGTTCATTAAAAGGACATGCGCGTGTGTATATATGGCTGGGATGGTCACGTAAATGAAGAGACTATCACAGCATAATGACGAAGGTCGGAGCTATATTTAATGTTAGCTATATTTTTAGGATGAAAAAATCTCTCTCTTGAACTAATATCCAATTTCACAAATAATTAATGGTGAGTAAATTGTGGTGTTAACCATTTTAAGTAATGCCTTTGTAATTACTCAGCTTCAATGGCCATTTTCTTTCTATAGCAAACATGTTTTTAATTTAATCTGTAACCTTGACATTCAAATAGATTTTTTTATCTTTATTAATTTGAGTATTTCTTATTTACATTTCGATTGTTATTCCCCTTCCCGGTTTCTGGGCCAACATCCCCCTAACCCTCCCCTTCCCCTTCTACATGGGCTTCCCCTCCCCATCCTCCCCCCATTACCGCCCTCCCCCCAACAATCACGTTCACTGGTTTTTAACATTTGGAAAGTCACTTATCATTTGTTAACCAAACATACCTTGAATGCTTTTTGAGCATTAATTTCTTACCACCTGTGCCCAGTTGAGAACTATCCCTCATTTGTCTACTCAGCCCCCAGCTGGCGGTGCTGTTCGGGGACCCTTAGAATGTATTTATGGTCTTACTGCAAAAGTAGGTCACGAGAGGTGAGACTGAGAGTTTAGCAGCTCTTGCCAAGTTCAGTTCATTGTCTAGACATTGAGTTTACTGTTGAGAGATTCTCTCAACTTCCTGTGCCTGCCACCCTGACTGCCACTTTCTGCCATGCTCCCTACTGAGATGAACTCTTATCCCTCTAGACTCATAAGACAAAATAAACTCTTCCTCTGAATTACCTTGATCGCTGTGTATTATCACAGCAACATTAAAGTAACGTATTTGTCATTTCCATAGAAAGAGGTAAGGAACAACACACAGCTCGGTGCCTATCCAACACACCCTTCACTGTTTGCCCCAGTTGTGATTTCTTTGCTTAGTTTTGTTGCATTAAATTTCATACACAGAGTTCCTAAAATGGCACGGCTATTGATTATTAGGTAGTAATCTCATGAGTGTATTTTCAACACGATATTCATGAGCATATGTAACTTTAAGACAGCAGTCTTACTATTTTGCAGAATATTAATGAGAGACTTTTCTCATACTCCGTGAAGAAAAGCTTAGCTTGCTTCCCTTAAATTGTATTCTAATTGTAAATTAGTTGGAGAACACCCCTTTGTTGTAGAGTTTTATCATTTTGAAGGACTTTATGATGTGATAAACTGCAAAATGAGGAGGCTGAGCCAAATCACTGAAATTGTTTTCAATATGAGGGAATCCTGGAATTATCACCCTTGCCCCAAGACTGTGGATGATATCCGTGTTCCCTGCAGCCCTGCAAATGTAAGAAGCAATTGTTAGTGATTAGAAAAAAACCCTGCCTGCCAGCTGAGACAAGAATTTGGGACCGGCACTGCTAGCCTGCTTGGGAGAGCCTAAAAACACATGACAGGGGAAGCTGCTGGGCACCCTTAACCACTAAACATCCCTGCGGTTCATTTGAAGGCAAATCTGTAGTAGTCAGCAGAGGATCTGTGTGACCACATCTGAGGCTTGGAATTTTCAAGTTCCTGCGTACAGTGCGACACTGGGAGCCATAGCCTGGCAGATGCGTGGAAGATGGTGGCAGCTTCCTTCCCATCTGGTGTTTTACAGCATCTCAGCTCACCGCGGCCTTTAAAGGAACAGAGGATAGAAAAGAAAAAAAAAATCCACAGTCTTGTGATGTTTAGGCTAAGCCATCGAAGCCAAAGTACGGCTTACGAACAAATTAAATACAGAATAAGAACAGAATCCAAACATAAATAAAACATACCCAAGGGAAGCCTCTCGATTTAATGAAAGTCTGGGCTAAATATGACTGGCCCAATAGCAACTGCATAAGGACAGCAGGCTCTGGTGTGAGCATTAGGGTGTAGCTATGCTTTCTACTTGTCACACTAACCTCGGCAGCAGTGCCCCAGAGTTCAATAATTTATTCACCTAACTTATTCTGATTACAGAATAGACCCACTAAGACGTCTTCTATATTTATCCTTGTTTTTGTTTTTTGTTAAAAACTCAACGGAAAATTTTTTAAAGGCTTTATTATACTTTAACTCCATGGCTTGTAGTAGGCACTCAACATACAATAATTAAAGAAATAATTATTAATTATTTCTTTGTATTCTATAGAGTATGGCATACTCTAGTTTTTATACAGAGTAGCATATATTTATTCTAATTTTTTTCTAGTACCAAAGGATTCTTTACAGTTTTAAGGAAATGTTTCTTCTTTGTTTACTATATTTTATCCAACATACTTGAAAATGTTTTCCTTTTGTAACACGTTTTGATTTAATTTAATGTCAGAGGACATTATTATATGTAATAAATTTCATTACATTTAATGTGGAAGAATAGATTTTTTTTACTCCTCTAAATCTTGATTTATACACACACACACACACACACATACACACACACACACAAACATATATATATATATATTTTCTTTTTTTCCTGGATATTTCCTATACACTTCATTTTACACACTTTGGACACCAAAACAAGGCAACTATTTTTGTTTTTGGTTTTGGTTTTGTTTTTTTTTATTTTTTCAGAATGTTGATCTTTTAGATTTTTGGTTTTGTTTTCTATTGGATATTCTTTTTTCATTTACATTTCAAATGTTATCCCCTTTCCTGGTTTCTCATCCCTTAACCCCCATTCCCTTCCCCCCTCCCTCTACTTCTATGAGGGTGTTCCCCCACTGCTTTCCACCTCCCTGTGCTGACACTCCTCTATACTGAGGCATTGAGCCTTGGCAGAGGCAAGGGTTTCTCCTCCCATTGATGCCCAACAAGGCCATCCTCTGCTATGCAGCTGGAGCCATGGGTCTGTCCATGTGTACTCTTTGGATGGTGGTTTAGTCCCTGGGAGCTCTGGTTGGTTGGTATTGTTGTACGTATGGAGTTGCAAACCTCTTCAAGCTTGACAAAACAACTCTTATAAAAGAAAGCATTTAGTTGAGGCTTGCTTATAGTTTCAGAGGTTTAGTGCATTGTCAGGGCAGGGAGCATGACAGCACACAGGCATTCATAGCATGACAGCACGCAGGCAGACATGGTGCTGGAGAAGCAGTTGAGCGTTCTACCTCTGCATCTGTAAACAGCAGAAAGAGAGAGAGACTGGAACTGGCTTGGACCTTGAAAACCTCCAAGTCCACCCCCAGTGACACACCTCCCCAGTTAGGCCACCCCTTTCAAACAGTACCTCTCCCTAAGCACTTACTGTGTAAACCTCTCAGGAGCCATTCTTATTCAAAGCACCACAGCTACCGTTCTTGGTTGGGTTTTCTGTTTGTTTGTGTGTTTTTGTTTTGTTGTTATTGTTTTGGGGTTATTTTTTTTGATGGTGGCAGTGGTTTTTCTTTTCCTGTTCATAAATGCCCTGTGCTAACATTTCTTTTGCACAAAAGTGAGGAAACATTTGGTTTATATTTTATATTTACTTCTCATCATTTGACAGCCATGGAGACACTTGACGTGGATTGAGTTTACTCTGTTTTAAAAGCTACATGCTACACACAAAACATTTACCATAAGTACCTTAGCAGGTTCTGAATTGTTTCTTAACATCTGCTTCATACTTGTTTGTATATAATGAAGAAAGGTGTTTACATTAGGTACTAGCAGTTAATTTTTTTTAATAAAAGCTATAACGTTTGACATTTGCTGACCACCATTTATTCCTTATAACCATATAAAAGATCAACCATTTTATATCCAGTGGGAATATACAGAATTAAAGGTTTCAAAATTATTCTAGTTATTTTTCTCTATTTCTTGATACAAATGTTGCCTTCTATTTATGAAATTCTAGAAAATACTATGATTAAGTATAATTGGAATTTCAATAAAAGTGTGCATTTAATATATATATTAAACCATGGCTCACAACTTAAGTTTTCTAGACACATAACTAATTTGAAACAGTATGCTATTACTCTTACTATTTTTTATTTTAATAGCAATTTAACACAATTTAACATAATATATATACACATACACTCTTTAGGTATTTTACAAAGAACTTTTATTACTATTTGTTGCTTGATTTATAACATTATTCTTAACATTTCTTAACCAATTTCTTACATATTTTGTAAAAAAAAACATAAAATCGAATAATCAAATAATGTAAGTTAAATCTGAAAAGACTTAAACATTTTATATTTTAAAATGTTGTAATTTTATCCAAAGCGATGCTTCTTCTAGACTTCTTTAATTACAACTTTAACACATCTGGAATTCTGCTGGCCTGCAGCAGTTCAAAACCATTCTCTGCTGCCCAAACCTTCAGTAGTAAGGTGTTGCCACAGTTTGTCTCCGTTATAGAAATTTTAACTCTCGGGCTGTATACCTATAACCAGTTGTCTCAGAGCATCGTCTCTTGCCTGTTAGTTGAAATATTTCCTAGCCCTGCGGTTCACTGAAATTCAAATGTGGTTTCAGAATATGTTCTCCGTCTCCCTCATTCTCCTAATACTGGCTAACAAATTACAAGAGACTTCCGGGTTTTTGTTGTTGTTGTTTGTTTTGTTTTTTTTTTTAACCTTTCAAACTTCTATTCAATCTAACAATGATTTGCTAACACCAAGGATAGGCAGTTTTCATCTTTTAAACCAGGAAGACCCTAGTTTTCACAGTGATGAGCAGGGAACACTTTGAATGGACAGTAAACACACAAAGCTTCTTTTAAAGCTGAAAAAGAACAGAAGGGCTCGCCTACCTACTTATGCTAGCTAGACCCACTGAGCTTAAGGGATAGAGATTCTTAGCTTTGGAGGAGGTGGGGTAAGACACAGAAGGAGGAGGAAAGGAAGCAAGGAAGGAATGCATTTATGTTATCAAGTAGTTGAGATTCTCTGGTCTTATTCACAAACTGGTTTCATTTTTTTTAAACCCATAAATATTACAAACTGCTAGTGTGGATTCTATATGAATAAAATTTCCATATGTTAGGTCATGTTTTATTTTCTATGTTTTTATTGACTAATTTTGTTCTTTGAAATTTCATGCATGACTGAGTCTCTTACCATAAAAAAAATTACATAAAATATTTAAAGCTAAGCTTCTGGGCACGACACAGACAGTACAATCATGATTCCACAGCAGCTATAGCACCCTACAATGCACATGCAGAAAACTCAGTCTATACACAGCCAACCACAGATTTGGAGGGGGGGTGATATATGCAATTGCCCTGTTTCTTGATATGTTACTGGCTACTGGTAGATTATGAGAGAAGAGTAGGTATTTTACTTACATATCCACCAGTGAGCCATTCGGGTCCAACGGAGAGTTCAAACTTGTGGTCATACAGAAGGTCCTGGTTAAACTCAGCAAGTCACAAAGCACAAAAAAATAACCCAAAAGATGACATGAACTGGGGACAAGAACTTGAAGGGTGTTGGAGATGAAAGAGATTCTGGGAAGATGCACACAGGGTCATAAGTAACAGTCCTTACAATGCACTGCATATTAATATGTATATATATACATAAATATTTTATATTTTGAAGAATAGAGTTGATAAACAAATAAAAGAAATATAAATGTGTTTGTACAGATTACTGAGAAATTATTATAAACATCGTCATATTACTAGTCTCTTGATAAAAGAAAACAAATCAAAGCTGACTTTTAGCATTGATCTTGCAAATCTTATGTTTCTTTTCTCCAAATCTGCAAATTTATATAGAGAAGAACTGTATACTATTTTTGCAATTTTTTATTGTTCTAAAAAATAATGATCCACTTTTAAAAGAGTATGCTGAAAAACAAAAGGCAATGTTTGTTTTGCCCTCCAGGATGTGTGCATATTTCTGTGAAGGAAAAAACATATTCAATAATGGAAAATAGTAATTGCTCATCACACAGACATGTGTTGGTTATGGAAAACACTGTTCTTGCAATTTTGTTTTAATATACATTCTGCTAGTAATGTTTCTAAATTTACCAGTTAGATTTATGGTAAGCCAGCAAGCCTATTGAATCAAGATACTTGAGGCATTTTACACTCCAAACAATTTGCTAGGGTTTTGCATCTCTGTGGTGGAAAACATCTGCAAAATCGTACATTTCGCCTTTCCATTTGGTGTTTCTAGCCTTTTGTGCTGAGTAATTCCATACATTTCTACTACCTCTAACTATTGTTTCAGTTCTCCAATTTACATCTGATGTTCTGCGGTCTTGAAAACTACATCCGATGGTCCATTTATTCCGAAGATGCGTCTGAATTTGGATGCTCCATAATGTGTAGGCATGGTTCCCAATCACTCAGGCCCAGGAGTTGCTCATTTTTGAGCTCATGTGTGATTTTCTTTTTCATCTTCTCTTTCATTTCTGACACACATTTATTTTGCCTCTGACTAAATCTAAGAGAGGTTTCTATTTAATATCTCCTTTTTCCTTTTCCTTGAGGAGATAGATCTTTGAGGGCACTACGATGTTGCCTCTGTAATGAGTGAAAAAAATATTGTAGAAGACATACAGGGTGCCAGTAAATCAGTTGCTTTAAAAAAAAAAATGCACCACTGTGAAAGGGCTAAGACTGGAAGTTTCATTTAATTTCTGATTTCTCTTTACATTATATAGATTTGGGTAAAATAAAGCACTACACATTCAAGGGAGAAGTTACAATTTGGCTGATGAGACGTTAATTAGAAGAGCAATAAGATAGAATAAGTTCAAGACACACAAAAATTAGAAGAAATTGTCAGCGTGGTGGGGGAAGGTTAGTGATACACCATTAGGAGAGTGCTGGCCTAGAATGCGCCAATGCCTTGGTACCAACACTAGCACCAAGAAAAGGAAGAGAAGTAAGAGAAGAAAGAAAAGAAGCATTAGACATGGGAAGGGAAGGGAAAGCTAGGGAAGAGGAGGGGAGGAGATAGGAGGGAAGTGGAAGGGAGGGGAGGGAAGATAAAAGGAGGGGAGAGAAGGGCAAGGAAAAAAAGGACAGGGCAGGGCAGGGAAGAGCAGGGCAGGGCAGGGCAGGGCAGGGCAGGGCAGGGCAGGGCAGGGAAGGGAAGGGAAGGGAAGGGAAGGGAAGGGAAGGGAAGGGAAGGGAAGGGAAGGGAAGGGAAGGGAAGGGAAGGAAAGGGAAGGGAAGGGAGGGGAAAAAGCAGAACCAAAACTTAAGGACCAAGGATCAAGGAGAAGGGAGAAGAGAAGACTTATACAAAAGTAAATAAAATAATAATCGGGTAATTGACCATGTAGTAGTAGTTTTAATACTTACATTGTCAAGTGTCTAACTTTTAAAATATAGTATTGTTTTAAGATACTCACAATAATAAGGCCCTCACTCACACTCAAATCAGAATGACCCATAACAACCTAAAAGAAGAGTAGGATAAAACCCATATTATCTGACTATTTCTACAATGACTACAACTATCCTGCTCATCATTGAGGATAACCTGATTTCTTTTTTTTAAAAATTACCTTTGGATCCTTTCTATAGAATAATCCTACTGCTTACAATTGTAACTCATGTGAAACACTTGCTGTGCTGTGTGCTGCTGCTCTCCATGTCAATTCAATTGTGGGATGATGCTCTGTGTGTTTCTTACATAGCTTCTGCATAGCCCTTCACTGGTGAGCACAGAGTTATCAGAATATTGCCTGTAGTAATCCTTAAGGAGTTCATGCTAAATGTCATTTTATCTTATAGAAATATTAGCTGGCATCAGAACAGTAAAGATCTGATACTCATACCTTCCAAATTGAGTTATTTGAAATAGCTTGGTTTGCCAATGCTTAATATCATTTTCTTATTAAGTAAGCTTTGAAGACTTATATCTTCCAACTTGTATTAGAGAAGTTTATTTTTTTCAGCAGATGGCTATTAATACAATGTTCGAAAACTGATCAACAGGCAGAGAGTAAGATGCTGGTGGGATGCTCATCTCTAAATAGGGACCCCTATATTAGTCCCCCACTCCAGCAGACCCACATAGTAGAAGAGAGAGAGGATGGAAGGGGAAGTCCTTGGTCCTGCTAAGACTGAACCCCCAGTGAATGTGATTGTTGGGGGGAGGGCAGCAATGGGGGGAGGATGGGGAGGGGACCACCCATAAAGAAGGGGAGGGGGAGGGATTAGGGGGATGTTTGCCCGGAAACCGGGAAAGGGAATAACACTCGAAATGTAAATAAGAAATACTTAAGTTAATAAAAAAAAAAGTAATAAAAAAAATTCTAAAACATAAAAAAAAAAAAGAAGAAGAGAGAGGGGAAAGATTGTATGAGCCAACACCATTGGGTGACTAGGGCTAAATATTACTAGCTAGACATCGCAGGGCCTTTGCACACACAAACACATCAGCCATGATTTTGTGTCAATCTGCACAAAGGCCAACCAGGCAAACTCTCAGACCGGATTAGGGAGAGGCTCCTGAGATTGTATCCTAGCTGAGGATCTACTTGAAATAGAAAGCTGCTGCTAAGCTTTTCTTCAGTGATGCAGACTCCAATAATCTAGCCATGTTCCATTAGATGGATGGTTTTATACCCATACAGATACACAGAACTAAGAGGACCCAATGGGTTTGAACAAAGTTACGTAGAGAGATTTTAGGAACCAAAGCTCTATAGATGACTCGGCAGTTAAGAATACTTGCTTACAGAGGACCCACGTTTGACTCATAGAATCCACTTTAGATGGATCACAACTGTCTGATGCTCCAGCTCCAGGCTATCTGACACCCTTGGCCTCTGAGCTCTATTATCCTACCATACACACAACAGGAAGGCACACAACTACACATAAGTTATTTAAAAACAAAATATATTAAAATCTGATTCAGAACAGAAATGTGAGAAACAAAATTGTCAGGGATGATGGGAAGGAATTTGAAATCATGGAAACAAAGTAGATTTGGTCAAAACACACTACATGCAAGAAATTCATGAATAATTAAAAAAAAACATGTTTAAAAAGAGAGTTTTATTGCTATGAAGAGACACCATGACCATGGCAACTCTTATAAATGGAAACATTTAATAGACACTGGCTTACAGTTTTAGAAGTGCCATTATCATCATGGTGAGAAGTAGGACAGCATACAGGCAGGCATGGAGCTGAGAGTTGTACATATTGATCCACAGGCAGCAGTAGGAGACCAAGACACACTGGCCAGACCTGAGCTTAAGAGACCTGGAAGCTACCACTTCCACAGTGATTCACTTCCTGTAATCGAGCCACACCAAGTGTTGCTACTCTCCATAAACCAAGTTCAAAGACAGAAACTATGGGGTCATTCGTATTCAAACCACCACAGAGAGTCCATTACTCACTGAAGTAGTGGGAAGGGCAAAGTTTTACATAATTGTGTATAAATTTTAATGTGCTCTCTGCATAGATTTGTAAAGGTCCAGTTTAAATATAACTAGAGACAGGAGCATTAATTGGATAACTAATGAAAACGATCATCACCAACATTGTCCTGTGACCTCTTCTTTTGAATACCATGTAGCACATAATTCAAAAGCCAAATAAAACATGCGAAGCCTAAACACAGTGGAGTCTCTCCAATTATTTCTTTGCTCTTCTGGTCTTGCATAAAGTGTCATGTTTATATAAAAAAAGCTAATCCAGACTGCAAATTTAGTCTGTCTCTCCGTCCTGGAATCCCAAACATTTTGATATTCTTTCAACCGCCATTCTTATCTAAAATGGCAAAATTCAGTTCGCCAATAAAGCAGCATTCTGAGCAGACAAGCAGTTGCGTTGGCTGTTTTCGTGGCAGCATCGAGTAGAAAATACTAACAGACTGGTTTGATGAGGTGTCTGAATAGAATAATATTAAAGCCCACATCCTGCTCACGCTTGTCAAAGGAGCACCATGCTGTCTTTCCGTCTGTCACTTATGTATTAAGCAATTTACTTAGATGATCCTTAAAGAGTCGTTGCTCTTCAAGTGTCAAGATTAAGTTTGGGAGAAGAGATCAGAGAAATCACAAATAATGTAGAAGTTGTATTTATGGCTCTGTTCCGTGCAGAGACCGGTGTGAGTAGCCTGCTTACTAGGTTGAAGAGAAATGGAGCTTCCAAACTTGTCAACATTGAAATGATAACTGTTTTACGCCGTACCAAAGCCAAGATATTGTCCTACAGTAGCATAAGTGCCTAAGTTCCAACAAAACTCTTTCACTAAAATGGCAGGCTACAAAACCGCTCAGGAAGTATTCCCGCTCTACTGTATTATCTAAGTGAACGTTAAATCAGGCACATATTGGTGTGTAGATGTACACAAATGCAGAGACAGGGCTATGCAACAAGAGGCAGAAATGAGTGTATGGAGAGCAATGAGAAAAGTCTTACATAAACTTAATCTCACTGCAATGTCCTTTCCTGCTCAGTAAGCGTTAGGAACTAATGAATAAGTGTAATTTGATTTCAGTATCTTTGGGAAATTTTTCTATACTTAGGTTTTCTTACTTGAAAATGTGGTTTCAGAATTCTGAATTGTTAAATTGAAATATTAGAGTAAATTTTATCTCAGGAATAGCTTTCTGTTTCACTTGAAAGAGAATGGTCTCCCTGTCATCCTCGCATGACTCTCTAGGGAGGTAGACATACTTACTGGTGCTTTCAGAAATGCCTTCCTGTAATCCCCAACTCAAAGTGGCTTAATTGGGACATTAATCTAAGCATGTTTGTTATTTCTGGACTCATTACTGGTTAAGGGAATCCTTGTGTAAAAAGAAAACGACACGTCATTGGTGACTGCAGATGAGTCTCTTGAACTTTGATAAGAAAGCAGCTGCTTTTAAATGTTTGCCTTTTATGTATGTCTGAAATAAAAGACATATAAGATTGATTTCTAGTGGCTAGGAAAAGTGCACTGTTAACAATTTCTACTTACTGTCATTCCACAAATATCAACAGCCAATGAATATGTGTCACAAAAATTCCTAAGGAAAACACTTCTAATGATATTTCTTCTTAAGCATGGCAAATATCATGTAATTATTCTTAAAAGAAATATTGAAGGAACGATCTTTTTTCTAAGTGTTTCCAAACATGTTAGATATTCCACTGAATACCTTAAAGAATTTTCTATTAAAGGATACCAAAAAAAAAAAAAAAAAGAACATTGACCAAATACTATCTTATTGGTATTAGTATTTGGGAACATTCTGCAATGTACCAGATGTGCTTCAAAGATAAACAAATAAAAAGTTAATTTAGCACCTAGTCAAATATATATGTATAGACACACAAACACACAAACACACACACACACACACACAGTATACATACATACTAAAAAGAGAGATGTCTGTAGGTGGTTTAATTTTCAAACTCAAAAACATAGTTGTAGCCTGTGGTTGTTTGAATGAGATTAACTGTGGTGGGCTCATAAATGGTTCCTAGTTTGTAGAACTGTTTGGAAAGGAGTGGTTTGCTAGGGGAGGTTATTCCTTAGAGGCAGGCTTTGAGGTTTCAAAAGACACATGCCATGCCATTTCCACTGTCTCTCTCTCTCTCTCTCTCTCTCTCTCTCTCTCTCTCTCTCTCTCTCTCTCTCTCTCTCTCTCTCTCCCTCTCTCTCCCTCTCTCTCTCTCCCTGAAGCGTCTGTATGTTAGTTCTTGGCTGCTGTTACCAGTGTACCTTTGCTCTGCCTTCCTGCACTCTCTAACCCTCTGAAACCTTTATCCAATTTAAAGGATTACTTTATAAATTGCCTAAATCCTGGTGTTTTATCACAGCGATAGAAAAGTAACTAATATATGGCCAAAGCAAGGTCCCTTTGAAGAAATTAGAGATGACTATCAAGAGGTAGGAGAATGTTTGCTGCTAACATAACACTTCTCAATTAGACCTGATTATTTGCTTTCGAGGTAGTGATTTACTTACATTTCTGGGTAACCAATCCCACTGTGTGTTTATAGTAATTAGAAACTCCTTCCTTCATATCTGTAGTGGAACCAGGAAAGTCTCATGATAGAAAAGGAATTAAAACATAAGCAAAAAGATATAAAACAAGGTGAACTTAGGACAACTATTGTTTATATAAATTGTTTTTAAATAGTATGAAAAATGACAGTTTTCATGTAATGTATTATCCAAATCATTGGTGAACATTTTAGTTACAAGTTTCATATGTCCACAGTACTGAAAGTATCTGTTATTAGTTGCAAATCTCAGTTAAATTTCAAAAGAAAAGTGTTTGCCATACAACTGATATGAAAACTAAGCCAAAATCTTATTCTGAAGATCTTATACAAAGCTATTGACACATGATACAAGAATCTGTTTTCCATGCATATATATATATATATACATATATATGTATATATATGTATGTATATATGTATGTATGTATATATATATATGTATGTATATATATGTATATATGTATATATAGTACAATGAAAATGATAGAGAGAAAGGAATATCTTTCCCTCAGACATTTGTGTCTCATAATTACTCTCAATCATTATGAGCCAATGAATCAGAGTAGAATTATTTTATTTTATTGTTTTTTTCTTTTCTTTTTTTCGGAGCTGGGGACCGAACCCAGGGCCTTGCGCTTACTAGGCAAGCGCTCTTCCACTGAGCCAATCCCCAACCCTAGAATTATTTTAAAAAGCAGTTTTTTTCATTTATTATGACCTTAAGTTATTTGTCTGTTTTCACTTATTTTTTGCCCGGTTAGTGAAGATAAATGTTACCTAGACCCTCATGAATAACAGGAAGGCAGGCTAGAGTAGCTCCCATCCTTCAAATCATACATAAGAAAAATTGAGTTCCAATTCCATAAGAAACTTTCATATTTAAAAGTAATGTAAATATGTGGGAAATTCTATTTATTTTTCTTTCTCCTCCTAGCACTTGAAATACTTAAAGGAGGTAACCAAGCACAAGTGCCTAAGAATTTTCATCAAACAACATAGGTTGTTCCTAAAGCGTAAGTTCGATCCGGTGGATAAAATCATTTGTAAGCATGTCAACTCTATCAACACGTAATAATCAGTAGACAATTAACTTTCTCCTTGTCCCTATAACTCTCAGTCAATAACAGCTAACTGCTCTGTGTTCCAATGAGTGATTCTCCAGTTAATGACTCAAATGAAACTCTAGAAAAAAATGGAAGAGGAAATTAATAGATCAGAAACAACTTTATAATCATCGCACAAGAGTTTTATTTACGGATAAAACTCTTTTGTTTCACTGAATTGAAGTTAATTGGGCACTATATATTCAACTTCAGTCAATGAATCGCTTAAAAGGTTTCTTTTTTCCAAAATAGGGAAAGAAGACTATTAATGATGAGTAGTAACTCTCCTTACTGGGAGAATTGAAATATCAGAATTGAATGATAGAATCCAGAGGCCAGTCATCTACGATTACGTACTTTGTACAGAGGGAGTCTAAAAATATAGGTCTTACATGTCCAAAGAGCACACAGATATCTGCTGAGTAACTCAAACATAAACAGGAAAGAAATTTGATAGCAAGCCTTGGTGGAGGTCCAGATCAAGGCTAATTACTGCCACTCCATGTTTTTTTTTTTAAATTGTTAGTAAAGTGGGAGGACAGAGAGAAAGGCTAGCCGTAGCGAGTCTTCCTGCTCTAAAATCTGAAACGTTGACCCTCCTTCAGACTGTGCTTCCAACCCCATGAAACTGCCTGAGCTGATGTATGGCTTAGTAATTTGGTGGAGGGAGATGCCAAAGAGAGCTATGCTCTGGTCACGTCACCTGGGTTGAAGAGGATCATTAGGGAGGAAGTCATAATCTTCCTGATTGTGAAAATATGCCAGGCACTCTGTGATGCAGCCTTCAGTTAATTTCTAGTGCTCATTAAAGAGCAGAAAAAATAGACCTGTTACTAGTGTCAGAGACATCGTTCTGCGTTCACTATGTATTTTGTATACAAAGATCTCTTTAAAAGTTAGTACCATATAAAGTCAAAATGGATTCAACAGAAAAGCAAGTTTTATTATGAAAGTATTTGCAGCCCACAAGAACTTCTTTTATGACAGATTCACCGGGCAAAGTAATGGAGCAAGGCATGTTAGATGGTCAGAAGTGTGTTCAGTCCAGAAACATTGTAGAAATTACCTTAACTCATTCCCTACCTTACTAAACAACTCAAGGACAATCCAACCTTCGGCTGGAGCAGTTCCTCTTTGAATTAAAGAACTTACAAACAGTAGACTTCATTCCCATTGAGTCTTGTTACATTTTTGTAAAACAAAATAATAGCATAAACATATAATATATACCAAAGTATTTTGTGTTCACAGTCAATTAGAAACTATGCTGTTATATGTATTGGGGTCTCTCAAAGATAAACCCTATAGCATTGAGAAAATATACTACTTGTATTAATAACAACCTAAAGGTGCCAATATTGTCTGTTCCCAGCTAAATGGCTACTCAGATTACCATGTTAGTCATATGAAGATTACCTATCAACTTTTAGACTGAAAATGGCAATAGAGATCCTTATGTTCAAACACATATATGGGAGACTGTCATATAGAACACAATAGCTTATATCAAGTATAAGTGGCTTCTTCTGACACTTTGCTTTCTCAAGGATAAGTGCTACTTGTATCTATTACCTGAGTTTTTATGTGTTTGAAGAGTTGTCATGAAATATTGTTATATCTGTTGGCAAAAATCTTTTTGTTATTTGTTTGAATTTTCTGTCTAACTTTTGATCGATAGATAAAAAGATGTATGTGCGTGTGTGTATGTATGTATTACATATATATGTATTTATATACACACACACACACATATATACACACAGACATATAAAAGCACAGTGTGGGGGGGTCTTTTTCAGTGTTGCAGAGAGACTGAAAGCAGATATTGCGCCGAATGTAAGCATTATTTTATTACCTTCAACACACATTTAAATGTCTTGTATTACACTGAAAATATTCTATTAAAGGGGAGGTATGCATCATATATCGCATATATTTTAGTCAACCTCTTCCATTGGCTAACAAAATAATCTAAAAGATACATTGGAGGAAGGAAATCAGAAGAATTAAGCAGTTCATAGTAAGCAGGAAATGGGGTGATGGCAGAGAGCAGCCTTGTTGCACTCTCAATATAATATGCACTTTTATGCATGTGGTTTTTCCAATGCCAACATAGGAGAAACTGAGTGTGGAATAAGAAACCTTTCTATATATTTGTGGTACTTTTTGTCAGGGGATGCTCCTCTTATCCTACCTTTAAAATACCTATTTGGAGTTTCATGAATGAAGTTCCCTCTTCTGTACTTTCAAAGCATTCGTTACAGGTAATATTTTTCATGTGTATTGATTCTTCTCCTCTCCTGAAGACTGTAAGCTCTACCAACAGAGGGGACATGATTGTTTTGTCCACTCTTGTCTTTTGAGTACTTCCACATATCAAATAAATAGTTGCTTTAAAATACATGCATGTAATACATGAACGATGTGTCTTTTGCCTGCAGTGAAATACATACCGTCCTTTGGCAGGACTGTGAAATGAATCCACCCTTAGTGCTCATATGGATTCAAGTTTAATAAACGAATAGAATGAACCCAGATGGTGTTCTTTTACTTCTGTAAGCTATCTCTTATATCCACATGGTCAGAATCAGAAAGTCACGTGCCTTCTGTCTCCTCCTTTCATCAGTACTGGGGACTGAATCCAGAGTCTCACATGCACTAGCCAACTGGGACCCATCCCTGGTCCTGCCATTTCTTCCAAGGACACGAATGCTAAATATTGCAGTTGGTGAAATGAGTTATTCTTCATAAAAACAAAATTGCTTTAAGGATACTCTCCTTTGACCTGTCCTTTCTATGGTCATTACATGGTGCTGACCCTTGAGTGAGACACATTTTCCACCCGCCTCAACATTGACTAACAAAGTTCAGAAGAAAAAAGTAAAGTTGATTTGAAAAAATGGTAGTAAAAGAGACTTTATAGATATGCAGTCCCATTAAGGCCAACTTTTATGAGCATGAGTATGTTAAAACTATTTGATTGTGAGGTAATTTCCAGGGATATTTTTATATGGATAAATAAAATTGAAGAGGAAGAAAAAATTCAGTGTTGCCCAAATGATAATGAAGGAGATGGCATGCAGAGAATTTCTCTAAGTCTACTCAAGACTCTGAGAATAGGTGGTGGTGCCTTGGTCCATGCTGTTAATGATGTCAGTTACATTTCTTTTAATGGAATTAAGAGTTTATAGTATAGAAAACAGGAATCCATTTGAGGACTCCATTGGAAAATTTCTATCTCAGTGGTTTAACATGTGTCAGCCCATCTTTAGCCAAGACAAAAGATTCAATGGAAAGTCACACGGCACACCTACAAGCAGGGTTTTCCATTTTAGTGTCAATTAACAGCAAGCATCGGTTCTAGGACTGGCAAACCCACTCTGGCTCTGTGCAGAAGGCGGTTGTCCACACCCAGAGGGAAGAAAGCTGCAACATGGCATCGATGAAATGACGTCTCTGCTTCACTTTTATGTTCTGCATATGGCAATCAAGAGTCTCATTAAAGTAAGGAATGAGGTCTGCTTGTCTACCGCTCATTATGCTATGGAATCATTACCAGTCGCTTTCTCAGTAAAAATGGTTCCTTGTCTGTTAAGAATTAGAGACTTGTCCACAGAAACGCCTACTTCGAGAAGATACAGAATGGTGCTATCCCCAGACAACACTCAGCATGTAAACTTACAAAACATGAGGTTCTTACTGACAAGAAAAATTATGATTGATAAGGACACGCCAAGAAAATCGTGAAAACATTAGGGAGCTCGGGAAAAGTATTGAGAGGAATCAGCTCTATGCAAATGATATGAGCATTTGCATATTTCCTTTTTCTGCTCCATACATTAAAGAGCCCCAGGTGGTGCTTTAAGAAGTGCACAGTTTGTTTTGAAATTCTACAACAATTTGTGTCTTTTGCTCATTCTCCAGCTGTAACAAAAATGGAATACATAGACACAAAAAGGTGGATGGGAACTTCTCATTAAGGACAAAAATAATTCCTTAAAGTACTTAGTTCATGACAGGCATATGTGACAGAAAAAAATATATGGCAATCAAGAAAACCATAAGATCTCAAACTGAGGCCTTTGTTCTAAAACGTGTTCTGTATCTTTCAGGAAAATGTAAGTGAGGAGTAAGGCCGGATAGGACAAAAAATATGGAAAAGGAAAGAGAAGGATCAGATGAAGCAAAGTCGCAGCTGCAAAACATAAATGAGAAGGAGCAAAATCCTGTGTCAGTCAGCATTCTCCAGAGGAATAGATAGCATGCTGCATCTACATGTACACACACACACACACACACACACACACACACACACACACACACATACACACACACACCAGTTTGGCTTACATCATAGGATCTGGATATTGCCACAATCTGTCTTTATACTAGAGAGTCTGAGAGCCCAGCACATGACCAGTCCACAAAACTGGATAGCTCACTGGTGCCTATGTCCTGCCACAGGCCAGGAGGATTCTTGGGAAGCCTCTTGTCTTCTGTCCATGTTGGAGGCCTGAAGAAGCTGGGTTTTGATACTGTGAAAGCAGCAGAAACAGGGTGTTTGAACTGAAAAGCAGGGCACAGATAGTATAGAGGAACTTAATAATACGACAGGAAGGCAGCATGAAGTACACAGGGTAAAAATTAAGGTTTTCTCCCTTCACACCTCCTTTTATCTGACTACGGAACATCAGAACATACCATCAGCACGTATGATGAACCTTCCTCCTGAATATAGTCTTATCAAGAAATTTACATGGGCCTGTGAGATAGCTCAGTGAGCAGAGACACTTGTTACCAAGCCTAACTTTAATGACCTAATCCTACATAGTAGAAGGAGAAAGTGAACTTGTCCTCTGATCTTCATGTATGTGCCATGGTACATGCATAGGTACACATGCAAACACACAAATAATAGGGGGGAAAAGTCCTTAGAGTCAGGACCAGCAACATATCTCCTTGTTGAATTCAAATTTATTTCACTTGACAGACAAACTCATCCATCTCGTTCCCTTTTATCTTTTATATCTGTGCATAAAGTTGAATTATATGTATATGTATATTATATATTATATATATGTGAGATTGTTCAAAATGAGCTGTAGTGCTCAATATCAAGTGAAAACATGGATCCCCTTGTGAAAAATGCAATAGAAAATAGTGTTGAATACATTGAAATTGTATTATTATATAACATAACTTCATATGGCTTACACCTAAGACATTTATAAAATATAATACTTTGTAAAAATAATTTAATGAAATAAAATAATAGTTTGTAACCAATAGTTTATTCTGACATTTTTCAACCAACAGATTATTTTGACAGTTCTGTGACTTTGCTGTACAGATTTTAATATACGTTTTTATTAACTTTTCAAAAACAAAGTCATTAAACATGATGTCAGTCAGTTAGCAAATATTTGGTAGCAATTGTACACAAATTTCATTTTCAAACTGTTCTTCTGAATTATTGTTTTAAAGCTGATAGTTATTATTTTCAACTGCGGTACACACACACACACACACACAAGCATACACATATACACACACACACATACAAGCATACACATACACACATACAAGCATACACATACACACACATACAAGCATACAAATACACACACATACACACACACACACACACACACACACACACACACACACGAACACACAGACAAGTCAGTTCATATTGTAAGACCTACTCCTTGGAATGAGGCCTTCACTGGAGTGGGGTTCATACATCCACTTCAGCTCCACTTCAGGTCCTGATATTTTCTTTTGGTCAATGGATGTCAGTCACCAACATGTTTTTGTGACAGGTGGGTACCTGTGACCACTTCCTCATCTCACTGCTAATACACAGTTCAGTGTAACCTTGGTCAAGTTTTGTGGGCATTGCTGAAATTGTTGTACATACGTCCTCTTCTGTGTTGAAGATACTCCATGTTAGTGTGGTTTTATCTTAAGTGGAAATTTACTAAATGATACTGTCAGACTATTTTGTCATCGGGACTTTGGGAACCTCATATGGGAAATTATAATTGGCTTTATGATTTGAAATGATTCAAACCACTGTTTATATATTGCACATCTATTGATCTATTGATGCAATCTATACATGTGTGTGTCCTAAGTTTCATAATTATTACTAAAGTCTCTCACTTAACAAGTCCATAAACTACATTATAGTATGTTCTTTATGTTGAACATCAAGAAACAAATAATATCATTTTTTTCCTTTGACATTTGGTTCATACAAAAATAATACTTTGGCAATGATATACAGAACTTTAAAGTTAAAATTTCTTCCTAAGCCTAATGATTCACTGAAAGACCCCCAGAGTGGGGAGACCCTCACTAAAGTCTCAGGATGACATGACCCCCCAAGAACTCACATAAGACCATCCTTGCTGTAAAAATAAGAGGTTTATTGATAGGAACCAATGCACTGGAGTCAAGACTCGTATCCCACACAGGGACAGAAGAGTTAGACCACGAGTAGCTGGGAGAAGGGGTATTTAAAGGAAAAAAAATCACAGAAACCACAACCTAAGGAGGTAGGAATGGCGTCATTGGAAAATGTCGAGAATACTAGTGAAAAATCACAAGGGGTAGGTCCCTGTTTCTCAAGATTGTTTAACTTTATGGTCCGCCAGTTCCTGGGAGAAGCCTTCCTGTTTCTCAAGATTGTTCTTTAAGATTTTAATCTAAATTTATGGTCAGTTAGTTCCTGGGAGAGAGTTGCCAAACCAGCTAGTGTAATTGCAATTCCAGAGCCCAACCAGTTTCTTTTTTCTGCTCTAAACTTTTGTCTAGGGGGGACAACCTTAAAACTTCTATCTTTCATCAAGTGACTTAGACATAGACTTTATATCTTTTATATGTAAAAGATATAAATCTTTTTATATATAATTTTAATCTTATATATATATAAGATTACTTTTATCCATGTACATACCTTCAAGAATCTTAATAATTGCCTGATATGCTTTATTTTTTATCATTCATTATCACTTATTTTTCAATGATTGACAAAAAGTTACACAATATGAAAATGTATCTTCTCTAAAAATACATACACATGAGAAAATTTCCATATCGACTATTTCCAACAAGAAATTTGAACAGAAAAGGCCTTGATTAGAGAAGCCAATGAGAGCTATAAGGCACAGAGCAAGACAACTTTGAAACTTCTTACTCAACAAGCAAAGAAATGAAGTGTGCAGAAAACAACACTGTGCAAATCCAGGGCATGACAGCTGCAAGTCTGATCATTTGGTTTTCCATTATTTTGATTTTTTAGAGGTTTAGTGTTCTCCTGTTTATGTTACTTTAGAAAAATAAGGCCAATTTAGCTGAAGCCTGAATATTGTAAGAGAAAATAAATCTTACCAGCTTAATTAGGAAGTGATGCAAACATATAAGTCCAATTTTCTTATGTGTAAAATATTCATAATATTTAGTTTATGAAAAAATAAAGAAATAAAGAAAAATATTCTCATTTTCATTGGAGAGCATCTGAGGAATAAATGTGTTAATGACAATTTGGGTTTAGTAGGAAAAGACATCTTTTGTTTTATTGAGAACTGCAAGTCTTTAAGTCTACTTCCCTTCAGTTACAATATGAATTTTTTTCTTTTTTAGTTTTCCTATGCACTACAACATCCTAAGCTCATGTCAAAACATGAAAAAATTGATCATTTTTGGTGCATGGTACCCCACTAACTTAAAGCTTTTGAAACTTGAATCGGTTTCGTTTTATAAATTATTTATTTATTCTTCTCTCATACGATACATCTGGACCTCACCTTCCCCTCCCTCCATCCCTTCCACCCATCCCCTCAAATCCATTCCACTCCCAAGTCTTGCTTGCCCAAGAAAAGAGCAGGACTCAGGGGCATCAACTGAACTGAGCCTGACAATGTACAGTAAGACCAGGCACCAACCTTCAACATCTCAAATTTTTGTCAATGTTTAAATGCCTCTTTAAAAGAAAATGTTTTGTATAGGCTTAAAATAAGTAACAAGTAATTGAAGCACTTAGTTTCAAATCTTTTGGAAAAATACAATGTGATATAAAGTCTATGTCTAAGTCACTACTTCAGTTAGGCTTTGATATAATAATGAGACAAACTTAAACAGAACCATTCTGTTAAGATGAAATGCATTTAAGAAAATCTCAAACAAGGCAATGGTTTTAATAAGGGCTCATTAAAGCTGTGATTCTTGGCAAGCCTATGTATTGCTATGTTAAACTATAAAATCTATATGTTCAGAGGCCAAACAGTATTCTCTTTGTTGAGCCAGAGAATGGAGAGGGGGGAAGAAAAACTATTTCAAGCTACCCTAATAAATTTTTACTGAGTCCTTTCAAGTAACTTGCCAAAACATGGGACAGGTTTAGGAGAACGCTTGGCTGCAAATTGATCCATAATAAATTGATTGATGTCATCACTTGAGTGAATGTTCTACTTGGAAGCTGATTTAGGATGTGTTATGGGGTGTGTTTTGACCTCTCCAGAATCCCTCCTGTGGATTTAGTTTAATTATAAAAGTAAATTAAAAAGAAAAATGAAATGGAAACCACCCACTGTAATTATACACATTTACTTCTTACAACCCCAAAGTTTCATAATTATACTTCTGTGCTATTATGTGTAAGCTATATTTTTTTGTTGCCCAAGACGCTTCAGTGAAAAAGTGAGACAACAAATGAATGAAAAGAAAATTGTAGCCCTGTTATTGTTCAAAAGAAGATAAGGATTTTAGCAGAATTTTAAATATATTCTGTATTCTAGGATGATTTTTTTTTTGAATTTTCCTTTGTTGCTATTGTTGCCTGAAGATATATTAAAATATGAGTTTACTAGAACAATCACAAAAATCTGTGGTTTTCTGAAAAAAAATAGTAATCCAAGTAGTTGTCTGTGAGTATATTAAAAAATCTAAGAAGACAGGTTACAGCAAATCATTCAGCTGTTACTGAAGGATGGCCCTCATTTTAAAGTGGGGCAATCAAGCTTGGGCAACACAAAAGCAAGGCAGAGAGTGGACTATATCAATCCTGTCCACAATCTACTTTTCCAGTCACCACAACTTCAATGCAGAAATACCACTTTTGTGTGGAAGGGTATTCATTTGTCTTAGCATCTCACTGATCTCAAGCCACAGGCTACGGACTCCACCTTCTCACATCTCCCATAGCCCAGATTATGACAGATCAGCATTAGCCTTTCAAAGAAGCAAAACTCACTGTAAGGGTCACACATATCACACTGGATTTTGAGTTTTCTTCATAGACATGTGTGTACTAAGTTGCTACTAACACGTTTACTTGTGTATACTTGGTTTTTCTACTTTCTTGACAAGGTATAAAGGGAACATATTTTCAACCTTCTCATGCCCCAGGGCTCACTTTTATCCTTGTCAGGAGAGCTCAATGATATAAACTTTATATCTTTTGTTTCCCAAAGAACATAACAACACTGGGCTGTTTGCATTTATTTCTGTTTCTAGTTTTAACACTCTTGGCTGGCATAAAAAGGAAGAGTATATAGGCTCCATTTGTTTTGATGTCTTCTGGATTTATATATCTTCACCTAGGTATAAAGAGACTGCTGGAACAAAGCTTTGATTACTAGAAGCTAGAAAAATTTGAGCCATTACTGGAGGATCATAGACAGCCATTGTACCCCGCCACTATCCATGCTGAAAACCATCTTCTGCTTTGGAAAAGACAATCTTTTCCCATGTTTTCCCTATTGATATAATTTGTTGCAGTAGGGTACACAGGTCTCTAAGCAGACAACTGTTATGGGTATAACATAATACAACCTGGCTAAAATGGCAGCAGGTGCATATATGTGTGTGATTACTATTAAACATAATGCGGTCTCGCATTCATCAAATTGCCACCTCACAAACACAGTAAATTGAAGGAAACAAAGGTACCCACAAAGGGAAAAATGCTAATAGCACTGGTGTCGTTAGGTTTTCAATCAGACTTCTTCTGGCTCATTGGCCAAGATCATTGGCTAGAATGAAGGGAAAGAGCGAGTAACTACTGGTAATCGTTCTGTTCTGCAAAGCATCATGGGTTTATCAAAAAGATTAATTGCAGAAGTACGGCTTCCTGTCTGCTACTATGTGGACAGCCTGAAAGAAAGCAGACTCTCTTCTGAGTCATGTGGAGCATGCTTCTGGCATTGGGTACTTCCTCCAGTTCTTCTCCCAAGATCAGGTCCAAAAGACAAATGGGCAAATACCATAGAGGGTAAATGAGAACATGTATAGATGGATTTGTGCCATCTGCAATTTTTGCATTTTTTTCTTAGTGATTTGTTAAATACTCCAAATGGGGTACATTAAAGACAACAAAATCTTCACACACAGTTGTTTTTCTTTAACTTGGAAAATAATTTATTTATCATCTTTAAGATTTATCACCTCTCTTATTCTTCTCCATGAATAAAAAAAGAGCAAGATTAAAATAAAACATTCACTTTCAAGACAAAATTTTGTATGAACATTTTACATATACTACTAGGGGGCAATATACCTATAGTTTGTATTGCCAGCAAGTTATGTGCATCCTCCTGTGGTTTAAAAGTTTCCAGAGTCTGAAAAGTCAAATGAAGAAGTTCCAAGCCCTTTGAGAAGTGGGTGATTATAGCAGAGAGATAAAGATCTCATAAGTGTAATGTGTACCTTAGTTCAGAGGTTCAAGCCTTATGCTATCTTTTTTTATGATATAAGGTCACAGCAACTGGCCATAATGTAGAAACTAATAAAGGGGTCCTTACTAGAAGCTATGATATTTGCTTGTGTCTTTATATTGGGTCAACTAATCTCCAGAACTGTGACACGCAATTCTCCATCTTCTATATCTTATGCAACATTAAGTGTTGGTTACAGGACTCTGTCCAGTCTAACATATACACTCACATCAAGACACTTAGCCAGAATTCACACACACACACACACACACACACACACACACACACACACACACACACACACACGCGCGCGCGCGCGCGCACACACACACGGAGAGAGAGACAGAGACAGAGAGGCAGAGACAGAGAGACAGACAGAGACAGTGAGACAGAGATAGAGACAGAGAGACAGAGAGCAACTCCACAATACTTTGCTTGATCTCTGTGATTCAGAGGGAACAACAGTTTACTTGCATTTATAGTTTCAGATTTGAAATCTCAACCTAATCTGAAAGAAATGTATGTTCTTATACTCTAAGTCATAAGAGGTGTTTCATAAAGGTGGACAAAGCTGACAGTAACATTACTGAAACCAACTTTAGAAACTTGATTGATGAGATTGTGAGACTTCATAGACATTTAAGTAAGGATTCTGATGATATGCACAAGAATTGAATGAATATGGGTCGAGAAACATCCTTTTAGGGTTTTCTGTGTGGTACAGGCAAAATGTCTTATCAAAATGCTTTTTCGATGGCTTAGAAACATTTTATATGCAAATATTGATGCATTAACAAATTAGCTATAGTACGTTATATGTGGGATCAACTTAGGAAAGTAATTTTCTTTTTATGTGATTTAAACAAAAAAAATTGTTTCAAAGAAGGGTAGGAATTTTGAAGCAGTGAATCATTTTGAGTTTTCAGGAAGAAATGAGGTGATTAGAGCATTGATTGGAAGGAGATTAGTATGGTAAATGTCACATAATGTCACATAAATTGTGACAGAATACACAAAATCAGAAGGACAAGATAATGTTTCATCCAAATGGTTCACAATTATACATGAGCCACTCTGCTCAAAAGAGGAATTCAGGGAATAAACAGAGAAAAACTATGAAGGAACCATGTATAGTATGAAATAAAAACCCAAAGAAATTGATAGTCAGAAGGATAGAAAATGTGAGGTTCAAATACACTGATCATCCAAAAGGGAGACCTTAAGATACTGAATGTAGGATTCATAATCAAGAAAATGAGCAAGCTAAATAGAGGGGATTTACATTGTGTCAGTGAAGGAAACATAGTAGGATTGGTGGAGAGAATGACATTGTTGGTGAGAGTGTTCCCTTCAATGTCCAAAAGTAGAAGGAAATGTAAAAGGTTACTTAATTTCAGAACCCAATGTTAATCATGATAAACATACATTATTTATAGGGATACTTTGCCTGCATGTTTGTCTGTACACCATGAATGAGCTGGTATCTATGGAAGTCAGAAAAGATTATCAATACCCTCAGACTGGGACTAGGGTGATAGGAAGTTGGAAGCCATCATATGGGTGATAGCAATTTAGTGGGGGTTCTCAAGAAGAGCAGCCAATACTCTTATAGCCATTGAGCCATCTCTTAGTCCAACATGGTAAAATTTTGATACATTTGCTTCTATATTTTTCTGTAGTTTTTGTGAAGATGAAAATTTTTTAAGCCATATACTTTTTTTTTTTGGCAAACCTAAATACTTTCCAATGGAAGAACTTATTGTTATGCACTGTTGATATAAAATGGTATTTCCTTCCTGGACAGCATCTTGCCAATATGTTCAAGAATCTTAAAAATATTTCTAGAATATGTTCCAGTGATCCCACTTGTCGGAGACCAACCACTAGGAAAAGATCTGAGATATCCATGAGGGTGTGGGTGGGCGTCACTTGATATGCTGCATGAAACAGTGAACACTCCGAGAAATAGCAACATGCTTCAGAAGAGCTTATGTTGCTAACAATGTGGGGACTCTGAAAGTTTGAAAAAAATTACGAGCGAAAACTGACTTGCACTGGGAGTAATTTTAGAGTTAAGGAGGAAATATTTTGTACCTAACAATTTTGACAGGGATTCAATTGTATGGCACATTTAGTAATTTGAATTAAACATGACAAATAGCTGGTCATGTATTAAAACTGAACCCCTGCTCTGCATTATTCAGTGAAACAAGGCAAAATAAGATAACATCTAAGGGTTGAAGAGGGCCATTGTGAATAAGCCCAAAGCTTGACAAAAAGTGTTACATGAGGATGAGCAACAAGAGCTTTTATTACAATAAATTAAGGTTAAAAATAATTTGCTACTGGGTTGCAAATACTTGAAATAAATAATTCATTCCCTTCAATTTTTAAATAAAATGGGTTTTCAAATAGATTACGATACTGTTTCCCTGACCATGGCTGCCCTTAACAGCTGAATATTTAAGGTATTAAGTTTGTTTTTTTCTGTAATCTCTGATTCAGCCTATACTATGACAATTTTAAACTAACCTAACTTCTTAACATTTTTTTTTAGTAAAGGATCCCTTAAAAATAACTGCAGAATCTCTATTCACCTGACTTGGAGATCTGTCATTAACTGTGAAGGTCTAGTCAAATGGTAAATCTTTCTGCAAAAGAAAGTTTTAACTTGTGGAGATGAGAGAGACTGGAGAAATGGGATATTTCGAAATGCTCAGAGAACTGACCAGAAAAATACAAACCACAAAATCATTCTGACACCTTATTCTGGTATATTTCCTAAAGAAACATTCATAGCTAAGAGGAAATTTTTCAAAAGGACTCAGAAACGTCTAAAACTTGGGAACGATACAATCTTTCTAAGGACTAACAGTTCTATTATTACAGCCTAGGATCGAGCTTATGTGTCTTCATCAACTTTTCGGTGCCGTCATATCTTTCTGTTGAACAATTTTATGTACCCTGATACATAACTAAAAAGCTAACATTTTGGTACGTTCAAAGATGTTTCAAATGAGGGTTACAAACTCTGTAGCCATTGACTCAATTACCCAACAATGGACGAGACAGAGTACCATTTTGATACTTACAAGAGAAGGACATAAATAGAGTCAAGTTGGAAAAACCCAAAATCCTAAGCTATAAATCAGTCACCATATTTAACGAAGATGACAATTAGTCTAGCAGCTCAGTGGCAGCAGTCACAGAGAATGTTTTTTAGCTCATCCATTTAAGATAGAAACCTCATCATCAAATTGTCCTAAACGTAGGCTGTTTCTGAACAGCTTCTCCAGATTAAATTACAGAGCAATGGTACTTCCTTATAGAACTAATTAATGTTCTAACCTCCGATGATAATGTTTCAACCAAAAGATCCTTATAAGTTGGGTGGGATATTTGATTGATTTGGCTTAGATTTCTGAATGTGGTTTATCATAAGTCTCTAAGACCCTCCAGCTATCCAACCCTGTCCTGTTCTCCTGATTTTTTCCTCCCATACTCCATAAACTTAAAGGCTCATGTGTATAATGAGCAGTCCTTTGTAACTATGAGGAAAATGTTCTGTATTTTTTTCATCAATTACAGTCATTTCTTCTATAATGTTTAAAAACTGTTTCCAGAATTATATATTTGAGCTAATTTTAATAAACTTCAGCATGGTGAAAATGTTGGTATGGAAGCCATTTAAGATCCTCGCATTTTATTGAAAACAGCTCTTAAATTTTTTATGATTGAATTCAAATGTAAACTTTGCAGTAACGTCCACAACAAAATGCTTCCCCAAAGACTATTCAACAAACACACCAGCAATTATCAGGCAAATATATATGGCATCATATATCGTCAGAAAAATACAAACCTGAAAGTCTTCCTACTCGTGTGCTATGTTTTCCATTAAACAAGTAAAAAACTTGGAATACATTATCACAGCAAAAGCCAATGTCCTTACCAGACATCCCTTGGATCATTAGATCACCCTTCTCTTCATGATTCCTACTTTCCTCTGTGTCCATGTGTTGGGACCTGTTTACTGTGGTGTAAACACAGTCCATGAGGTATTTCTGCATAGAATGCCCACTGCCACTGTGTGCCCACGCTTTCTCTCTCGCCCCTGTCAGATGTTTCCTCAAGGGCCAACTACGAAAACTAGCCGGACCAGACAATCCAAAAGTAAAAACAAGAGCTCACTACGTGCTTTCTGGCTTCTTTCCTTAAATATTTTATCTGTCTCTAAGCCTGTGCGTTTTGACAGTTCGCTTATATTTTTAAAACTCTAGAAGGGAAACTAGGTTTGCAGAACTAGACTCTGAGTGAAATATAAAATAGTATTTTCTGACACTGTAAATGTTAAATACCCCAGAATAATTTTCTGGCAATAGTTTAATCTCTATGCAGCTATAAACCTTTCCAGGGTTTCATTAAATCCACCATATTCTCATATTGCATTACGAAATCCATTCATCTAAATGAAAGGTATTTATCATTTGTAGTTGTATTATGTGCTACCTAGCTTGTCTGGTGATTTCCTGTCATAGTAATCATGTAATTTTGTTGTTCCAAGTTATACTTTTGTAAGTGAACTAGTGGAGATGGCTTCCAGAGAATTGATGTTTGGAACAGCGATAGGCGGTGGAAAACACATCCAAACTTCATAAAGTGATCTCATAAATAGCTGACATCAGGAATCTAATGATGAATATTGAAGTCAAAATTGTAAATAAAACACCTAGGTTCCAAACAAAATATATGAGTAAGGCTATAGTTGATTGATGGTCATTTGTGATCCCGGCTTGACTTTTATTAAATTTCAGAAGGCAGCTTGGTAGCAATGATTTCACACTTGGCTAAAAAGCTTTTCCCCTCTAAGTTTGAATTTTTAGACTCATACATTATGCATTCCCTTTAATGACCCACATAGCCAAGGGATGGCACTTTAAATTGATGAGGGTTATATATTCATATGTAGAACAAATTAGTTTAGGGACAAATGAAGAATAGATGTGCAGTTGAGCTAGCATGAACTTCTACAATTACAGTGATGATTAAAACCACAGTCCAGTACCTCGCAGACACTGCTGTCATTGTGTGTGTCTCTATCACAGAGACACCAGCCTATCTTTGTAAGAAATTATCTCATTACAGGAAAAATAGTTCAGATGTTCTTTGTATTTCAATGACACCATCACTGTCTGAGTTGATTATTCAGTAACATAAATTTTGTTTCGAGATATATCTAGAGTTAAATTGGACCCTTAAAAACTTTTCCTGTGCCATAGTCTACCTCTTTGTAGATAAAGCATTGGCGACATGAGGGTTTCATCCACAGGAGCCAGATATTCATTCACCATGCCTTGCTGCTATATTCCTAGCTAGGGAACTGCAGCATAGGAAGCAAATTATAGAACACGAGTTTGAAAGTTGACAGAAGAAAATGTCAAGTTAGTTTTTAAAGTAACTATCGAACAAAATTCTATAAAGTTATTTTGTCTGAGAACGTAACCCAGGATCTCATGCTTGCTGGGCAAATGTTCGACCGTTGAACTAAATCTCCAACCTCTCTATAGAGCTTGAAGACTTAAAATACATCGTATAACAATGCAATGATTATATTCTATTCTTTATGGATTTGTAGTTTGCTTTGGGTGGATATATGGTATGTGTCTATGTATGAATGGGAGCAAGGGTGTGCACAGTACAGGGGTGGTGGAGAAATCGAGGGAGAACACACAAGAGTTAGGGAATTGAAGTTGTATCATTGGGCTTGTACGGCAAATTCTTTTAGCCAGTAACCCTTTCCCTCATCCCAGGGCATTTTAGGTTACATATTTTTCCAAGGAGACAGAGAAAACTACAGGGCAGCATCCTACATGATAGCCTCTCAGGATGTGAGAACCATTTCCATAGGAAGGCTTTACTGTCCTCTGTTTATGATTGGTAAGTATATCATCATAACAAAGGCCTCTAATTGTGTATAAATTCAGATGATAGAGTTGAATAAAACTTCATTTTAAATATATAAGTATTTCTCATACAGAATTTTTATGACAAAAATACAAGAATGTTAGTGTAGAGCATGTGCCCAGCCAAAGAAGGTGCGATGTGGATTCCTGAGTCACTAGCAGCCGAGTCTGATGGAATAATCCTTTGCAGGAGCCAACACATGGCAATTAGCACTGCACACACTGACGTTAGTCAGTTTTCTTTACAAATGTTCATGTCTACTGAGTACAAATGATGCTGGGCGTGAGGTCACGATCATTGAACATCGGTGGAGAAAATGTTACTAAGAATTACCATCAGATTTTTAAAAATAATATCGAATTATATTTTTGCTGTTTAATCCACTTTATTTCCATTGTAATTTAAATGACTATGTCAGTTAATTTTGTTAGCTGGGATTGTGCTAAGGGCAACACCCAGGTAAATGTATACATTTGTAGGAAGCTATTTGTCCCTTTGCTGGTGCTTTGCAATATTTTTCCAGATAATTATTGAACATGCCCTGGTGAATTTATATGAAATTCATGACTAACATCAACATTAACCAACTAACTCAGTATAAGTTTTTTTTTACTCTATAAACTGTTACTTATTATTGACCTACGTCTTTAATCTTGAACCCATCGACGTTGATTTCTTCTCCATTTTTCTACTTAGATCTAGTAAACATCAATAGTGAAACATGACGGGGGGGAGGCGAGTTTCTTTCTCACATTTAATCTTTGCAACAAAGTGAAACAGCCACAGCCAAAATATTTTGTTTTCAATGAGAGAGCTGGATAATATTACTGTTTTTAATTATAGATATCACACTCAAACGCTTAGAGAGTGCATACCAGATCATCTGCTCAAAGGGTTACCATTAAAAGTTTGTAAAACAAAGCGAAACAAAAAAACATTGTAAAATAAAAGATATGTGAAATAGTGAAAATATTTTTTAAGGAATCCGTGGGTTCCTACTATAAAACTTGACTTGTACAACATGATTACATGATTTTTGTAAATAATATACAATGCACATTATTTTTGTACACTATTACTTTATTTTTCATTTTTACTTTCATTCGTTCTTTTCATATATGATTTTATATTATGATTTTTAGATACAAGCTCATGTCAAGCAGTTTAAAGTTAAGGGAAAGTACATTAAATTAAATTAGCTCATTACCCTCTATCAACCAAAGAATGCCACCATTAACTATTTCGTATCAAGTGAAACTACAGTACAGAATTCATGAACCTAAGGGAGTTCAACCTTTCTTACTTGGTTTGGTACCCTGTGTATGGCGGCTGTAGAATCCTTCAGTTGTGATCCACTCTGTGATCCGCAAAGCCTCCACGCCTTCCGTATTCTACGTAAAGTCGAATGATCATCGGGTTACTTTCCTCACCCCTTTAAGGAGATACCAGATCGAAGCATTTTGAGTGACAAGCTCCTCTTTAGACACTGTTCGAAGGATGCAGTCCATTTAAAGGACGGGGAAACACAACTGCTGAAGCTCCATCCTGTACAGCAGAAATGGGTGGGTTCACGAGTTGCCTGGCACTAGCCAGGGAGCAGAGGTCGCTAGCTGGGCAGAGAGCAGAACTTAATCTTAGAGCACTGTGTCTGGCCTGTGGATACCAGTTCCACACCTTTGCAAGGTAGTGCCCCCAGCTGCAGCCCCTACTCAGAATCTCTGGCAGGACATTTTTCAGATTTAAAGCTAGCCTCAGCCCTTATCTATAAAACAGCCCCTACTACTCTGTTTACAAACATAATTAGGCATATTCTCTTTGTGCTTCTTTTTCTCTATCAGAAAGAAATTAACACACTGCAGCAAGCTTGAGTAGACTGCCATGGTGTTTCTTGGTGGTATTAATTGTGATGACCAGGAAACATCATGCCATCCATTACGGAAGGCAGAAGAGGTGTCGTAGAACATGCAGTGGAAAAGACATTCTTCTTTTTCACTCTTGTATTTGAACACATTCATTGATTTGTCCTTATCTCTTGCTTTTGTTTCTTCTATAGCATTGACCTACATTTATCATTAGTACTAAGTCTTGTTCTTCTGAATTCCACTCTGTCTCTGAGTGTATCTAGTTCTCAAAACTGATGGATGTCCTTCACATATGAGTGTGATAGCATGTGTCAGATGTAGCTCGCCATTATCCTCCGCACATTCTTAGAACTCATATATATATATATATATATATATATGTGTGTGTGTGTGTGTGTGTGTGTGTGTGTGTGTGTGTGTGTGTGTCTGTGTTTGTGTTTGTCTGTGTGTCTGTATATATATATGTATATAGCTCAATCCATGATAAAAAGTAGTCCTATATTGTTTTCTCTTAAAAGGAGACAATGGTGTAGAAATGCTTAATCCAAGAGAAGGAAGTCACATACATTTGTGAATTAGAAGAGAGCTGTCACTGCCTGCATATAAAAAGTTAAGAGTACACAGGTCTGCTTTATGTGCTCCGTGATAAAAATATATAAAGAAAAAAAAAATCTATGGTTACTACTAAATGAGTTTTAACAGTATGTTTCCTTTCCACTATGTTTTCTTGTGGCTGTTTAAATGTTTCATGGTAAACATAACTGTGGTACCGTCTATGAAAACAGCTATGTTTACTTTGTGAGTTGGTAGGATGAATCATTAAAAATTTTGTTTTTAACAACCTCAGATCTTCTGTTAACTAAAAATTATACTAACTAAATATTTTACATCAATTTAGACCCATATAATTTCTGAATTTTGAAATATTTTCCTTCTAAAACAGGAATGTGTGTGAACACATAATGTTTTAAGCTTTGCGTTCTCCCACCACATAGAGCATAAGTTGTACCGAAGTCAACCCTGCAGTCAACTGAAGGTGTGGTAGATATTACTCAGCATCAGGTTCAATATTGGTTTGCACAGCACGTGAGTGATTTTAGAAGGATTGGTGGCAGGGGAGGCACAGAGCAGGAGGTACCCATCATAGTCAAATATGGAATCCATCTGCTTTTAAGGTTTCACTAGATATTAAATTTAGGGGTGACATTTTTTCAGCCTGTTAATATGTTACTCTAAAATCAATCAAAGATAACTTCGATCAACTCAGTTTCAGTGCTATCATCCCTTGAAAAGGACACTTCGTATCGGTCCTTGCTTCATTGCCTTTATTGGCAGTTTTCTAAACAAGTTTTTGTTAATCATATTCCATTTCGTCCGACAGTCTTGACTTGTTAATCCAAGAGCAGTGCATCCCAAGATTACCACAGTGGGCATCAGTCTGCTAGATGCGAGCATCTCAGATCGGAAAGCAAACCCAAGGGTCTCAGCGACACTTTTTCAAAATACACTGCGCCGTCCTAGCTCTCTTGTCCTCTGTGTTCTGATGATGCCACCTTTTTCAGGAGCTTTAAATTTCACCTACAGACATACAAACTGCTAAGCTTTCATCAGACTTTTCCCAAAATTTTAATTTGTAGACCTCATTGCCTAGTTGACTTCATTTTGTTGTTGTTGTAGTTGTTGTTGTTCAAAGGAAATAAATTTCAGATGCTCAAACCAAAGCTGTGATCATCACTCCAATATAGTATTTTCTGTCCCTAATCCTTAATCATCTGCATTTTACTAATTAGCGAATGCTAGCTTCTGCCATCTCCTTCTGAACTCAAAAGCCTAGAAATTACCTTCGAAACCTTCCTCCTCTTTGTCATTATTTCACATCAGCTCATCCTCTCTCTTTCTCCTTGAATATATCTTCTCAATTTCCCCATCCCAATCTTGTTAGCATTTCAGTCACCAAGACTACTGCCTTAGCTCACAGCTGGTCTCTACCTTATCAGCATTCCTTCCCCTCACCAAGTCCTCTGCTGCTCTCCTGGCTTTCACCCTGCCCCTCTTCTACAGGTCTCTCTTCCAAATCATCAAAGGATATTTTAATGAATTAACTAAGGCATCCAATCCTCTCAAATCATTTTTAAAATGCTTTGTGGTTTTAGCTTGCATTACCTCCTTCCCATGTAGCCAATCAGTATAAATCCTGTGGGCTGACCCCTTCACTTCTTCTCTGGGACCTTCTGCTACTATGGTCTTAAACCAAGTTCATTAAACAGTCTGTCATCCTTCAGGCGTGAGAGGATCCTCCCTTCCCTTGCCCGACTTGTGTGTACTCTCTTTAACAGTCATAATGTTGTTTTGACCCAATACTCCACAGTTTCAGAAGACACGGCTCTTGCGGATGGAAGTGTCTCTCTTGCTCATATGTCTGTAATTTCAAGAGTGTTAATATAGCAAAGAAATTGATCACTACTGTCTTATTTGAATGAAATCTACTGTCTGATACAGTCATCGCTCAAGGCAGGCCTTTGGACTAACAAGCAAATGTTATGAACATGTAGTTTTGTATTACAGAAAATAATTACATGTGATTAAGTAAATGTATTATTACTTATTGAGTATCAGCTTCCATGATTAAAGATTGAACATTAAATGAATAAAACTTTCGCTACAAGTATCCTAAAGGAAAATACTTATTTATGTGATGAGTCAACTATATAGAAAGATCTTCACACCTATTTTTATTTTCAAAAATTACATTATGTAACTTGTCCCAAATTAATTTAATGTATTTCCAAAATTCACTGTGATATGAAAAACATATCTATGAGAACTTATTTAGGTGAGAAACTTATGTTTATTTAGAAATGGGAGATTTAATAAGAAGTTTCTACTTTCAACATTTTCCTGTTGAATCTCATTGATTTGTTTTGCTTTTCATCTTTCAACACAGCAGCACAGAGCTTGACGTTTTTATCGCTTGATCAAAACCCCTGAGTTTCACTTGCCAAGCACACCTCACTTTTACAAGTGAAATATTTCAAATTTTACAAGTAAAATTTCTCCTCCAAGCAATGCATCCAAACCTATCAACCTTCCTTGCTGTCTGAATTCTGTATTTCCATGAAGTCGGATTCCTTATGAGGTAAAGGTGTTGCTGGTGTGAAATTCTTTTTAACTTAAAAAGGGAAATCGCTCTGCTCAGAGAGCTCATGGCTTTTGAGCGTGTAAGAAAGCCCCATTGTAGAGTAGATTAGGTTAACCATAGCCCCCAACATGCTGAACATCTTGTTCCCAGCATGCTTTTCATAATCAGACTGACTCTGAACTCTGTGCACACCTGTATCCTTAACTTCAGGGAGCAAACATATGAAACGTGCCCATGGCACAGTCACCACTGGCCTCAGGGATCCCAAAGTTCTGCTTTAGTTATTTTTCGGGTTCCAAGTGGTTCTGAGATAGTGGACTTAATTTGTACACTTAATCCCTGATTTCTATCGCTTCAACACAAAACTAATCTAGGTGAACTGCAATATCTCCCCTGGCTATCACTTTCAGTGCCTCTAATTTTCATTCTAAACTGAGAGGAAGCAGTAATACTACTGAAACTAAAACAACACATTCAATTCTCATTAACTTACACTGAGCAGAAAGCTCTCTAGATGATCAGATTCCTTTCTATTTGTACGTCTAAGATTTACAGCCTTCCTGTGTATATTGTCGTGACGTTTTTCTTTTCTGCCTAAATTTGGAAACAATTTATATGTTTATTGTTTGGGATATGACCTTATAGAAACATGGAAGCCATTAACTATCCATGTAACTCAGGATTCTCTTAAGCTTCTGACCCTCCACCTCCCAAATGCTAAGATTCAGACATGTGACATACATACATGACACATTTGCATTATCCTGGATTATACTAAGTCTGGGACCCAGGACTTCACACAATGTTTCTCTATCGATACTCATTCCATGTTTCCTTTGAGCAAACAAACACAGTTTTCTTATATCTAAAAAGGGGGGTAATTTAAATTTTTATTGCAGTATAATTCCAAACTATGTGCCCCAAAATTTTAGCACATATTGTACACATGCTGTATTTTAAGAAACTGGAAAGAATGGGAGAAACTATAAATTTAAGTCCCATGGTATTCTCTTTGTATATGCATTTTGAGACCCAGAAAAGAAGCTCTCCCAAAGCAATACGAATGAATTAAGAGCTAACGGTCCTGCTGTGTTGGAGTGGCTGTGGCTAAATACTGAACACAAGTCTATAAACAGAGATGTGAATACTGCAAAGTAATAGAGGCAGAACGAAAGTATCAGTACACTCTTTAACCCTTCTGCTGCCAGTGGATTGCGGGTCTATGCCAAGAGTGGGCAGGTGTTAAGCACTGTGTTATTTTCTAATAGAATGTGTAATCTCTAGCCTTACAGAGATTTGAGGTGCCAAGGTAAAGGGATACCTGGGGTAGGGGATGTTGGCACCTGCTCAGAGGAAAGGGGGAGGGAGGACAGAGGGAGGGTTATGGGAAAGAGTGACCAGGAGCGGGGCAGTGAGTAGGATGTAAAGTGAATAAGTAAAATAATTAAATTAAAAATAAATCAGAGCTATTTTCTCTTTAAATAGCATTTGACCACATACCCAGAGGTTAGGCACAGCCCCTGAATGAGGGAGTGGGCCACCTACCCATCTAAAATTTTTAACCCGGAATTGCTCCTGTCTAAAAAAAATACAGGGGCAAAGAGTGGAGCAGAAACTGAAGGAAAGGCTCTCCAGAAACTGCTCTACCTGGGGATCCATTCCATCTACAGCCACCAATCCTAGACAATATTGCCGGTGCCAAGAAGTGCTTGCTGGCAGGAGCCTGGTATAGCTGTCCCTTGAGAGGCTGTACCAGAGACTTACTGATACAGATGAGGATGATGTGACCCCAGTAAAGGAGTTAAGGGAAGGACTGAAGGAGCTGAAGGGTTTTGCAATCCAATTGTAAGAACAATAATATCAACCAACCAGACCCCTCAAACTCCCAGGGACTAAACCACCAACCAAAGAGCACCCATAGAGAGACCCATGGCTCCAGCCACATATGTATCAGAGGATGGACTATTCTGACATCAATGGGAGGAGAAGCCTTTGGTCCTGTGGAGACTGTGGGTCCTGGGATGCCCCAGAGTAGGGGAATGCTAGGGTTTGGGGTTTGAGACCGCCCTCATAGAAGCAGGGGTGAGGGGGATAGGATAGGGGATTTGTGGAGGGGAATCTGGATAAGGGGATAACATTTGAAATGTCAATAAATAAAATAACCAATACAAAAAAGAAAAAACATTCGGGGGTGGGGCAGATGGGATTTTAAATTCACTACTGATGTTTCTGTTGCTGAAGCTATATAAGATTTAAAAGGCTGAACACTCAATTTCTCATCTTACTAATAATTCTTGTCAACTCAGGAGTTGAATGCAGGGAGCCTAGGCGAAAGCACAAACTTCACTACGCAGGAAAAACATGTTTGGAGCTCCTGGAGCACTCTGCTTTTCTGAATTTAAATTATCTCAAATTTGAAAAAGTGGGATTATTTTAATATGTTCTGCTACATCCCCGCAAATATTTTTGTAATAGTAAATTACACACTGTGAAGTCATTCGCAGTTGTTTGGGCCTTGGCTAACTCTTGGGTAGTTATTACACTGTTTTTCTCTTCTCTGTGGCTTATTTCGATGCATGTTTATTTTTGTAATGAGTGTCTCTTCAAGATCAGCAATCTCCAGTTCTTTAATCTCTTCATTGGCTTTTATTTCCATCTCAGACATTGTAATTTCTGCCTCCACAAATTCTGGTTGATTTTTAATAAAATCCTTCATCTTCATACATAGTGTTTAATGTGAGTATCAAAACATACGTACATCGCAGTTAGTATCGTGACATTAATGTGTCTGTCTACTTAGACTTTCGCTTCTGCATTTCTAGGCTGGACCGGATTGTTTAGTTTTGGATTTTCCACTTATAATAATGAATTATGTTTTTCTGCTGTTCAGTGTTGCTGCATTAGAGAGTAAATATTAGAAATTTCACCTATATAGAACTTGGGTATTTTGTTATTTTTTTATTACTGTAAATGCTACCTACTGAAATGTGCTTGGATCATTTAAAAGAACTCCCCATCCTTTCTGGCATAATTAGTGAGCATTTAAAGGAGTAGGTTAGTTTCTGAGGCAAGCCAACTGTTGCATTTGTAAAGCAAATTCTTCTGAATAATATACTGGGGGAACAGGACCAAGGATGGTGGGGTGTGGGGAGGTGGAGGGAATGAGAGGCAATAGAGTCTTCACAGGAACGGACCCCGGGAATCAGACCAAGGAGACCAGCATCAGGGTGCAAATCTGATTTTACTGAACAGCACATAAGCTGATATGCACTGTTTGAGCCAATCCCAAGCCCCTAAAGCCTCTATCACACTGTCAGTCACCGTGCTCCAATGAAAGTCCTGCCTGAGGAGATTCCTCAGGAAGAGTAAGGGGAACATCATCTCTTAGGATGTCTGTGGTGAGAGGGAAGGAAGCCACCACCCTGGCCTCGGTTCCTTCTTGCTCTCCCAGGTGTTCCTGGAGCCATCTTAAACCTAAAGCCTTGTAAGGCAGATCGGGACATTTGAGGAGTCCTAGGGGCCTGTTGGCACCTCGCTCTCCGCCTCACCTTTTCTTTCACAAGGTTGACCTCCACATCCCCTACAATAGACAATATCTGCACATAGGACTTTCCATGTCTACGACCAGGTTAATAACTAATCCTGATCACATGATCTCTGGTAGCCGCTTTTCTGCAATCCTGCGGTTTCCTGGTAGGAATTGGCTGACGCAGTTACGTCTTAGTTTTTCTCTTGAAGGGCTGTATGTAGAGTCTCAGAGTCCCGATCTCAAAGGGCGGCTTTTTCCTTTCTGGAACTGAATGGGAGTAAATTCTAAAGGAACTGCTCACTTCACCATTCATAAGGACGAGAGGATGTGCGGTGTAATTTCCATTCTTGGTAGCTTATCTGCTAATTATCTGTGACTGTAGTGCTGTTTCCGTAGTCTATCTTTGATGACTTCAACGGTAACGGTTTATTGGAGATTTTTTACTTTGTTTTTTAATCTTCTCTTTGTCACTAATTTTCCTGGTGTTCACCATACAGCTTTGCTTTTCCTTTGTCTTAATCACACATATTTTATAACTTTTCTCTCATTTTGGTGCTCTATGGCTAGAAATCCTCGATTGTATTTTTCTTCTTAGTTGCATGGAATCTAGTATTTAACCCCTGCATTTAATATGTTATAATGCATTAAATTTTTATTTCTAAATATTTGTCATTTAAAAAGTATTTCCCTTGCTTCAATTCTAACATCTACACACCCTTAACCAATTAGTAATGAGATAATTTGTGAAAATTTCAAGACGTTTGACATTGATGTCTTTAAAGACTCAACTACTTTTATTTTTTTTTTCCGAACTACTGAGGTAGCTCATGTTTCCTCACGCATACGTTGGCTGTTAGTTATGCTGATCACAACCCTAAGGTCCTGAAACAAAAGTGAGGTTTTCTAGAGAGGTAAATTGGTTTCCTATTAGTCCCACCAAGTAGGCATCTCAGCCCAACAAGAGCAGCTTCAGATCTACTCCTGACTTGAGTTTTCTTGAATGGCACAGAGAAGATGAACTTGAGCATGTACTACCTAGGGAGAGCCTTTATTCCGTCTATGTGTGTCTGTGTATGTACACATGTGTGTTTGGCTATATGTACACGTGTAGACCAGAGACTAACATCAACTATCTTCCCTTTTTCTCCATGCCTTATGATCTTACAGCTGAGTTTCTTCACTTAGGCTGGAGATGGGTCACTGACTAGGTATATAGCCAGTGAGTTCCAGGAATCTATCTATCTGGTTCTCCTTACTATAACACCTTTCCTAGTACTAGCACGGTCAGCTTTTTCCGTATGTTCTGGGGATCCAAGCTCAGGCCCTTTGATTTGCCCAACAGGTACAATGTTCAGTGAGTCATCTCCTAACTGCATGGTCTAATTACATGAGGGTTCGTGAGAAAAAAATCTTCCTCCCTATTTGTCAATATTCATATACTTTCTTTGTTTCCAATATGCTATTCATTGATTATATGTTTTTCAAGATTCTGGAAATTTTTGTCATGAGGAAGGCATAGGGAACAAGGTCTCATGTAGCATAAGCTGACCTCAAACTCACACTACATGGCCCAGGATTGCCTGAGTTTCTGCTCATCCTGTGTCCCTCTCTCAAGTGCTTAGATTTCAAGCTTATAGCACTAAGTCCAGATGAGGCAGTGCCGGGGATCACCCATGGCTTTGTGTGTTCTAAGCAAGCACCACAGCAATGGGCTGACATCACCTTTCTAAATCCAGATTCAGTGGGGGACACACAGTTGTTTACTTTATGGTATCCAATATTATTGACCCCTGAGGAGGTTGAGAGTGCAACCTAACACATGGGACCTACAGCTCCCATAAGCATCATTTTTAGGAATCTTTCAAGCTACTGCTTATTGGGGTCCTTTGGATTTCCTTTAAGGTCTTTCGGTTATAGTTTTTGCATTTGGAATTGTTTCATAGAGCTGGGTCTTCCTCCCTTAGGGCAGCAGTGTTCACGTGTGAGGTAAAATTGTGATGGGAAGCTAACTCTCTGTAAATCAGTGATTGACAGATAATTTAATATTGTGTAAGGAATTAGTGGAAGCTCCAGGAGGCGAAATCTGGTTGGAAGAATGGAATCTTTTGAGGCTTGCCTCTAAAGAGTATCTGTGGAGTAGGCACTTTCTGTTGGTATTCTGTCTAAGCTCTGCCCTACAGTTACCTGGCAATAGCCAGGTATGCTCCACCCCACAGTTACCTGGCAACAGCCAGGCATGCCTGACACTATAGAGGGGGCTGCTTGCCCCTCCTCATTCTCTTACTCTCTTCTCTGCTTTCTTGCTCTTGCCTTCTTCCCCTTGGTCCCATCTCTCCCCATCCCCCTCTTTCCTTTCCTTCACGTGCTCATGGCTGACCTTCTCTCTTCTACTCTTCTTCTCTCATTAAAACCTTTCCAGGTGGAACAATGTTGGTTTTGTGTGGTCTGTCTGGACACGAGCTGAGATTTAAACCCCAAACACTCTTCCCTCTCAGTTCTTTTTCAGGAGACCTAACCTGAAGCAGCTTTCTTCCAATATTTGTCTTCACCAGTATGTTCAGTCCTGATAGAATCATAGAGCAATGGGGACAACAGACCATGAACCAAATCTTGGATACTATGAGTAGAGAGGAACTTTGATGTTTTAGAGCATCATTTAATTCATCTCAAGCACTTTACCACAGCCATGCGAAGCTATCACATTTTCCTTCTCTTACTTCTGATGAGTATGCTTTCAAAAGCATTACTATATTACATTATAAATTGTCTCTAGGTATCTCTAATAAGAAAACGTTCAGAACTACTAGTACAAAATAATGGCATATTTTTCACATCTTCCAAGATATTTGTAAATGCTTTATGTCAAATATAAATTATTTCTACTAAATTTCAAGTGTCTTCATTGTCATTATATCAGCTCATGTTTTCTATCAAATGTAAACAAGTTAAAATACTGTCATGCTGTGTAAGCTCAAGATGACCTCTATCTTGGACTTTATAGGATTATATACTAGAAAGAGTGTGATGCAAAATAGCTGATTATAGGTAGACGATTGATCATACCAAATTCTCTTATTATCTAAGCTCAGTTCTCTTGTGTGGAAGCAGAGGTAGAAATTATACTTTGAAATGATCATATATATATATATTTTTTTTCTTGCTTATATATATTTTTCTGAATTCATATTATACTTAACCTTTCAAATGAAAGAAGTTAACTGTACAGTCAAAAAGCCTCCAAATACAAGAATTGATTCAGATTCAGTCTGGTGCCATAGAAAAAGGAACAGCAGTCAAGCAAAACTCAAACATTTCCCAATCCATTTTATTTTTGAAAAAAATGAAACTTGAAATGAAAATATGTTTATTTTGAAATTGTTTTCCTGTATATCAATTATCACATAGCGATAAAGTAATAATTTTCTTTTCAATGTGTTCTAGATTATTTCAGGGTTCTAGCTGAATTTGGTTTCTTCCACTTTGTTATACTACAATAACAATATTAGCAAACACTTTTTGAACTGCTAGTGGTTCAGCATGGGTATACGAGAAAATTACCCTACTACTTATCTATGGCTTCAGACAGGGTGTGTGTGTGTGTGTGTGTGTGTGTGTGCGTGTGTGTGTGTGTGTGTGTGTATGTGTATTTCTTATTGGGGCAAAATTTTTCCAAAGTTTTTAAGATTGGTCTATTGACTATCTTTCTAATATCTCGAGTTTCTACACTTGATCTTAGCCAAAAGGCCGAGAAGCGATATATCTCGATTTTCAAATAAAGAAGATAAATAATAATAAAAAGCATCAGACAGCAGATTATTTTCTAGCTTGAAAGTGCCAATTTTTCATGTTGATGTTCATTTGCAAGTGTTAAATTTTGAGAAGGGTCCACTGGACAAAAGTGAGACAAGCATAATTAAATATTGGCTGTCCTCTCCCACTGGAGAATTCTTTGTTTCTCACTCAAAAAACAAAAAACAAACAAAAAAACTCCACCAACTTTCTTGTATTTTACTTAGAATAATTAAATAACTTTATGTTTATGTCTTTGTTATTTTGCATATCCAGTATCATACAGATAAGGATAAAGTCTCATTTGAATAACACATACACACATACCACACATACCACAAAAACACACTCAACCATTATGAAGGTAGTGATTTTTATTATTTTCAAATGGTTTTCCTGATAAATCTCCCATTTTTGCAATCTGTAAAAATTTTGTGAAATATAATAAAACTAAATTATTAGAAAAATGATTTTTTTCCATTGAATTCCGATCCTACTTGCTATGAATGTTTCTAAACACAGCCAATATTTGCCTTCCTCTCTCTGTGGCTGGGGAGTCTGGACCTCACGTTGAATAGTAATGATCTGGAAGATACATCCAGTTAAACCCAAGTAACTTTTATTTACATCACATCATGGGTAGAATACTTCATTCTTCTCAGAGTTCATCACCGTGCCTGGCCTTAGTTCTTTTCTCTGATACCTCAGTCTTGTTTCCTTTTGAGGAAGTAAATTGCACTCTGACAATGTTTATTCTCTAACCAGTGCATTCATACTCTTGGTTTAATGTACTATGGGTCAACACGTACTGCCTTTCATCCTTTCTTCTCAAGTGCTTCCATTCAACCTTCCTATAACTCAATCTTCCTAGAACAGTCTAAGTTCATTCAACACTATAAGATACTTTTTGAAATCATATTTATTTCCGTGTGTTTTCTATACCAACTTACTCCAGAGGTAAGACTATGAAAACTAAACTGGAATCAGGCCTGTTGGTGCAGGCCTGTAATCACTGGAGTTTGTAATTCCAGCGTGCAGGAAGCTGAGGCAGAGGAACTGCTAATTTGAGAGCAACCTACCCCACTGGAAGAAACCCTCTCTTTAAATAAATGAATGAAAATAAATGTATGTAGTTCTATTTATGCTCATATACAAATGAAAATGAACACAGACAAAACATTGTTTTTATCTCATTTGTGACCTTTTAAAGTGATATCGTAAGAATATTTCTTATATTATACTTGTCTTAGATAGCAGTAATTGTGACAGGTCTTGATCTCTAGATAACGGAAATTTTCTTTCGAAAAGCAAACAGTCTGTATTGAAATGTCCATGACTTGTCTATAAGATTCAAGTTATCCCTGGACTAATATATTTGTTTTCATTTTGTCCTCACAGGCGACCATAGTCCCTTCTGTTGTTCCCTTTGCTGCCAAAGGCCCAGCTCTACATATATATTTCTATTTATGCTGAGAAAATCTGTAGGCTCCCAATTGTTTCAACTTTAAGTGCCTTAATTTCTCCAACTTCCTCCAAACTCTGAAGTGCCATGGACTTACAGTAGCTTGGACAGGGATTCTAGGAAAAGGAGTGTCTGGGAAGAGCAAAAAAATGAATGACTAGAAGTCAAATCATGTGTCTAAGATGGCTGGCTGCCTTTGTTCTGCTCAAAACAGCTTCTGGACTGTGCTCTGTGTTTCTTCAGAGATCTCCAGACCCACCCCCCTCGATATATATTGCTTGATATAGTTCTCCAAAGTTCTCCAAGCAGTTCTCCCTCAATATTCTAAAAAGATGTTTTCCGCTATCTCATCTCTTGTAGTCCTTAAACCCAGTCTATTATTTTACATATCAATCCAGTCATTTACCCCAGATTTTCTTTTGAGTATCCTATGGATCTGCATTGGAACCCCCAGCCTCTTGATTCCCTGGAGACAGCAAGCACAGGTTTTCTTTTACCATTACAAAACAATTCAGAGATCTGACTGTCTCTGTTAAGCACAGTCAATAGCTAGCTGGGTGAGACACCACCCTGAAATTACCATTTCTACTGTATGCCCAAGCCTAACCTTGCTCTGTACTGGGCCTACCCGGATCTCCTGCAGTCGCCACTCCCTAAATCTCCTCATCTCCTTTGTATCTTTCTGACAAGAGGGCTCACCGTACAGCTGCTTTTATTCCTTTAGATTCGTGGAGCCCCTCATACAATTCATATTGCATCCAATATTTTGAAAAATTATATATTTTAAACCAATGTTTTTAGAGGTTTTTTTTTTTTTCTACATAGCCTTAAAGGCCGTCTTGACGGTCCCAGCATTTATCATTCTACAGAGATATTAGCCACAGCTTCCTCTTCCAAGCTTGTGCTGTCTGGTTATCATGGAGTCATTAACACCAACAGGGAGGGCATTCCTTGAAGAGGGAACATAAAATAAGTACATTACTATACGAACAAGCCTTATGCCCACAGCAACCTTTGGCACTGATGGAGGCCCATGCCCTGTTGGTCCTGTCCCAGGGCAGGAGCCATGTCATTCCACCCCACCAAGACCACGTCAGACCTGGCATGTGTACTTCAGTATGTGTAGTCTATGATTATACATCACTGGTAAATTACATCTTGCAGTTGAGCCTGACAAGCAGTGCACTTCATCTCTCAGAATTACATAAGTCAACAAGTACTACATGAGATCGATGTCATTCAGCAGATCTCCCATCCCATGAAGGCAAGATACCTTCTCTGGAGACGAGGGTGTATTCTGATTAGTGAAGTCTTCTAATATTTTCAAGCCATCTGGCGAGGCAATGGGTTAGACAATGTTTCCATCATGCCTTACAAAGATACTCCCCTGTTGTAGTCTCTTACATGTAAAGTATGAAATGAACATTTCTAAGCATGAAGAATGACAAAGGGCGCTGTACTCTCTCTCATCTGTGTTGTATGTGTGTGTGTCTCTGTGTGCATATGTTTGTGTGTGCAGGTGTTTATGTGCTAAATATTCAGTAGTTGTACTAATAAAGATGCCACAATTCAAACACTCACCTCACTTTTATCTCCTCAGCACATTTTAGAGTATTCTAATGAAACCAAATTTCAGATTCTTAATAGTCTCTTACATATGTCAATTTTTCTAATGTATCGTCTAGAATTTATTCCCATCACATAAACGTCTATTGAGTGCTAAGGATTTTTGCATTTTCCTAATATTTTTTTGGTTGTAGTTGTTGATAATGATGATATTTGTTGGTAAGCATGTGAAATAATAAGTTTATCTGACATTTCCGCACATCTCTACCATGATTCTTATCTGTATTCTAGAATGTTAATGCAATCAAACATTAGAAATCTCTGACAGTGTTCATAGTACAATCTGTAGAAAAAAATCACGCTGTCATTCTGACAAAAAAAATCACAATATATGCATTGAAGTTTTAGTAATTGATAGATAGGAATTTTTAAAAGGGTGACCCAGCCGGTGGAAACGTTGGTTCTGATTTACGATGTCTTAATAATTGAAAAGGTTCATGGTACTCTACGAGACGAGTATATGAACCGCTAATCAGTTGTCTTACTTGTGAATGCCACCCATCAGGAAAGTCACAATATAAACTTTCACCGAGTGTGTATTTTAGTTTGAAATGAAAAGATTGAACCCTTGTCATCAAGAAAAAGTGATGTAATCTAATTGCTTCCCTGGGCCACACATAAAGTGCTGATTCAGGTGATGAGTCTGTTTAGTCAAGGCAGGGAGAGTGTTAAACATCCCAGTATTACCCTAACATACCCAGAACATTCAGGAGTCGGCAGGTCTTGGCAACTTTGCACTTTAGTTTAATTTTAGCCTGAATGGCAAGGATTCGTCTAAATAGATATCTATCTTAAACGTTTAAGGATGCAGCTGGACGCAAGAGTTTATTCAATTCAATATACTTCTGATTCAACAGGCATTTTTCCTGACCGAATTTTGAACTTTTTGAATTATATGAGATGAATAATATGCTTAACAATAACAGTAAATTCTTGGAATTTCAACCCAGCACAACCCTCTCACTTTAATTGCAATCAGTCAATGTTAGTGATCATTAGCTCCTTTTAAATAATCGTGCAACTGGTAACTATGTTATAACTAGAGGTTGGCAGCATCCAGATAACCCCAAAATGTCTGTACTCCAGGTTTATTTGGTGACCAGGCTTCTGTTCTGGCACAAGCCATAGCCGTAACCTTGGCTGTCTTTCATTCTCAAATATCTATTCCGTGGCATGTGCTGAATGCCTTATAAAAAGAGAAAGGAAAAGAATGCAGTGACTTGACATTTAGAGGTCCCAACGGATTCATTTATTTATTCAACAGAGTAAATATTTAGACGACAGAATTAAATTGGGAAATGTTTATCAAGTTTGGAACCAGCTTTTCTCCAATATATAAAACATAAACCAAGAAACCGAGGCATAAGAAATTTTACCTGCCAACATGTCCTCAGAAGGGCACATTTAAATGTCCTTGTAGGATTTTCTCCGCCACTAGTTCATTTTAAACACGTCTGAGAATACGTCTACACAACACTAATGAAATAAGACTTTAGAAACTATAACTTACAGGAAACGCCTTTGGATTAATCATGCTGCCTAATCTTATAATGCTAACAATTCTATGGCTCTATGATTCTATTTTAGTTCAAGGGTGTAGCCTGTTTGTACCAACTGAGTAACATTTTTTTACAAAATTGTACATGTCCACACACTTGCAAACAGATTCAAAGTATCCTTTGTCCATAAGCTAAAACATTCTTAAAAGTAAAGCATCTGCACACAAGTGTGATACAGGTAAACAATGCTGTGGTCCTTGTTCAAACAGCCTTGTACAATAAGCTAAGTGAACAAGGCTGTGTCCACAGACAGTTTCCATTGGCTCTCAAAATGATTTTAGTATTGTGAGTAGGAGACCAAAATGATGTAAGTGACTTTTACAATATGACATGTTAGTGATAGCCCATTTTCATGATAGACAAAAGAATAACTAGAAAGTCCTTAATACCGAACTACTTTAGACTATTAAAAACATATCTGAAATATATATCTCGCTGATCTTTTTAAATATATAGTAAGTCAGTAGCTTTGGTTGTACTCACTCTTATTTTATTTGGTATTATATCATTCCTAACATAAGTCAGTTTGAGATTGTAATTTGAATCTTTCTTTATCCAATGACTAATGATGTTCTCATTGGTCAATGTTAAGCAGTGTTTGATGCATTCTAAGCTGACAATTACATTCTGATGCTCTTATTAAACTAAAGAACCACTCTACTCACATAAGCGTGTAACAATGAAACATGAAGCATGCATTTATAGAATACAGTCACTCTTATCTTGAATAGAGCTTTTAAATACTATCTACAGAGTAAAACCTGGACTTAATTTGCAGAAATGGTTCATGTTTTAGCAAAGAAATTTATGAACATCTTGGAAATATTTTCTCTGCTCCATGCCATTTGGACTTAAATTTTAACAACAGTAATCATTTTAAAAATCAAAGTAAATTTTTTTTTAGCTTGTGATTCCTTGCAGATATTGCTTTACTAGTTATACGGAAGGTAAAAAAGGAGCTGTGGCAAGAACTCAGTTGACTCTTATGTACACTGATTTTGGCAAATTAGAGTTGCCAGCTGGCCTTGCCAAATTGGCAAATTCCAGGTATGTGAGACATCCTGTCTCAAAGTGTACTGTGGACAGATTCTGAGAATGACCCCAAAGGTGACGTAGGCCTGCATACAGGTGCAGGAAAACATACAACACACACACACACACACACACACACACACACACACACACACACAGAGTACAATGGCACTGCCTACATATCAGAATTCTCCATGAGAGACTATATGTTTGTGAGGTCATGATTGAAAATAATGAAATAAGGAATAAGATTGGGAGTAGAACAAATAATAATATCTACCATGCTCTAAAAGGTTGCTTTCCAAATTTTCCCAAAAATAAATGCAGCTAGCGGTTCTCAAAAAAAAAAAAAAAATGCAAATTCCATCCTCATGTTGCCCCTCCCCAGTACAACAGGAAGATCTTTTCAGGACAATTTAAGTATTTGACCTTTTCAAAAAGTGCAGTAAAACAACCATTCTTATGACAAGATTAGAAAGCACAAAACTTTGTAGAGCGGTTTATTAATCTACTTTAATAAGTATCATTTCCATAACTTGTATGTCACCGAATCAAGCATGATCTCCAAACACTTACCATAGGGTCCTAAAAGCACAATTCAGTCTTTTGCTTCAAATCTCATGTTTAAAGTACATTTCTCTTAAATAGCTAAATTTAAATTCAACATCAATCTGAAAAAGAAAGTGACCATTTTATTTTTAAAATATTACTGAAATGTTCAATTCTTCTCTAGCATCTTTATTCACAACATAAAAATAAAGTTTTATTTCTTCCACGTAAGTATCTGCAATCTCAATGTAAAGTCCAGAGTTTAGTTTTTTATTACATTCATGTTGCTTACAATAGTCCATTGTTTTAGCATAAGCGATAAGGAAGCTCCCTTACTTCTTTCCTTTTGAGACCTCTACTTTGCCACACTTTCTTCAGTCTGTTTCCAATCATAACGGCGGTTAAACAGTGGAATGTCTCTTAAGAGTTTTACTGGGACTTGAACTATTTCTGTAATATTTCGATGGACACTCTCCGTGTGTATGTTTTCCAGCTAGTTCACAGAGAATTAACAGTAGTGGAAGGCTGCTGGCTTCTACTGATCCAGCTAGAATGATCTATTTTGGGTAAGAAAATGGTAAAATTTCACTCTAAGTGCTCTAAGTGTACATACGGGGGTTGAATTCATGGCCACAGCTTAGCTGGAAGAATAGTTTCCATGTGACAATCATCTGAGAGGCAGGAAACCCCTGGAGAATGGACCTTTCTCCTTTCAACTTTTTCCTTTCTCTTCTCTCTACTTGAGACGTTTCCTTCAAAGGTGAAACTAAGGATAGAGTGGGACACCTTAGGATATTAAAAAAAATACGTGAGTGTTGACAAAGCAGTAATAAATATCCCACTCAGAAGGTTGCCGGGTCCCCTGTTACCACCCTAGTCGTACCTCAGTATTTCTCATGCTCCCGGGCTGTTCTGAGTTACTGCATAAAAGGAAGATAGCCTGAAATTGTGACTTAATAAAACAAATGCACATTTTCAGAAAAAGCATAACGAGCTGAGCTCTGTTCAGAACAGATTTCGTGATTTTGGTCACTTGGCTCTTCCTTTCCTACCTCAGATCACCCGGCTCGACATCATTTCAATCTGAATCTTAATGATGCCGCATTTGTAGTGGCAGGGACTTCGATTTTGAAAGCCCGTCTCTGAGTGTTTTTGGAAGGGCCCGTTTGGCTAAAGCTTTCTGAAGCTGCACTCTAACGTGAACCAGTTGTGAACGTGGAGTGCAAGCCTGTGGGATAATGTTTGAAGGCATGCGTTCAATTTACTCAGCCTCACATCGCAATGGAGAACTCAGATTTCATCCACATGGCCATTGATGAAACATGAAAATAAACCAACTGTGAGAAACTAAAACATCCTTTTAGGGCACCATCTCTTCAGTTGTTTTTCAGAAGTTACTGTGACAAAATATTTGCCTTTTTTTTCCCTACCCCTCCTTTTCAATTATTGACATAATTGATATTCTCCATCTCTTTAATACGATTCCTTTCCCACCTCTTCTCTTAGGTCAGACTTTTACAGTTATCGCCATAGCAACATTCACATCTAATAGGAAGATACATCTTCTGAATGGCTAGCAGTACAACATTAACTGTTAGAATGTAACATTTTTCATGCAGGAAACATCTGGAATTCACAACCAGCCAAAGTGTATAAAATGTATTTGGCTCCTTAATAGTCACCCAAGGCTGAGCTTCTCTGCTTTATTAGAATTCATTTACAAACAACTCTTATTAACTAACTACGTAACATAATAAAACTAGCTTTATTTTAACATCAAAAAAGCAAACCGTTTAATTTGCAAGGGAAGTTGCTTATAAATGCTCAGATCTCCCCCTGTGAAAAAGACTTTCTCCTAGAGTTGGGCAGTATTAGCACCCTATTACCAGTGCACGAATCCTGCTATTTACAAGTTGATTATGTCCTCTGGCAAAATTTGGAACTGTCTACTACTCTGGTGCAAGCTAATCAGTTTTCAAAATTAGTTATTGATCTCAGATCCATTGTGAAGGACCTATTTAGTGGCTGGTTCATTGAGAACTGAAGTGACACCGTTTGTGAACATAGGAAAACAGTCCGAGCAAATACAGCATTCAGGGACAGTGCTGAAAAGTAGGATTTTTATCATAAGACATAGACAGGCAAAAGTATGCAAAGATATGACGTCATTCTTAGAGAAAAAAATGACACGGGAGCATCCTGGACAGTCAGATGTGTACAGGCACACAGGGCCTTTTCCTGTGGCCATTTGTTATTTGCTATTTGTGCCAAACATATCATATATATGATATGTATATGAAATTCTGTGTGTGTTACATTGGTCTCACATCTCTAGAAATGTCTACATACACACATATATATATATATATATATATATATATATATATATATATATATGTGTGTGTGTGTGTGTGTGTGTGTGTGTGTGTGATGTTTAGGCATGTTTAAGTCCCTAAGGGAAATATGTCCCTTTGTTTTTCAAACTTGGGTTCTAATGTACTTATCGAAGGTAACGGAAAGGATTAATTGCTTTAAAAATTTGCTTTGGAAATTCTTTACTGATGCATTACCTGAAATAAACACTAAAAAGTAAAGCATGGATTTTAGGTTTACAGTGCTACAACGCCTAAATTTCACTTCACAGCTTCTACAGTCTGCCCATGTTTTCATTCCATGCATGTTTGTGTATTTATTTTTAAGTAACTTATCATTGGATTGTTTCCTTTCCCTTGATGATACAGTTTCTAAAAATCTTACAATGAAGAAAATATGAACATTGTCCCTTTGCTACTCACACAGATGACAATGATCTAGAAACTTCCTATGAGTTATAACTATTGGACATGTCAATGACAAAATTACAGAGGGTAAGGTTCAAGAAGCTCACCCAAAACCTCGGTGCTCTGTTTATTATCTATTTACTTACTTACCTCCCTATCTATAACTTTCGCTATAACTATTTGTAAACTATTTTTCACATAGGCTTAATATTGACTTATAGTGACCATGGCTCAGTCAGAAGAAACAGGAAAAGTCACACACAAAAAGCTGCCTTATTTTATATTTCTTATTGCCTGATGTGGTTATTTTCTGATTACCTAGGTGTTTAAGAGTATACTGACTGCTTTTATCATTCTCCCAAATGCCTTATGAGTGTATGGGTATGTGTGATGGTTTGTATATGCTCGGCTCAGGGGATGGCACTATTAGAAGGTGTGTCCCTGTTGGAGTAGGTGTGTCACTGTGGATGTGGGCTTTAAGACCCTCACCCTAGCTACCTGGAAGTCAGTCTTCCACTAGCATCCTTTAGATGAAGATGTAGAACTCTCAGCTCTACCTCCATAGATGCTGCCATGCTCCCACCTTGATGATAATGGACTGAACTTCTGAACCTGTAAGTCAGTCACAAATATATGTTATCTTTTAGAAGACTTGCCTTGGTGATGCTGTCTGTTCTCAGCAATAAAACCTAGACAGGTATATACATGCAGAAACACAAACATAGAAAACACACACACACACACACACACACACACACACACACCTCTAACTTAAAATATAATACTGGTGTTAGTTTTGTCAATGAAGTAAACAAATGCCCAACAACACAGTATAAAAGAGTAATGATTTATATTGGTTGCTTTCACAGGTTTCATTTTGCAGTCCTTGTCACGATCAATTCTCGTCCCTTGTGAGAGAGAGCATCATTGTAGCTGGAATATGTGAGAATACTAACCTTCCGTGGTAATGGATGCAGTTAAGAAATCTAGGAAGATTGTTTAAATTTTTAACTTGGGTAATGGTTGGAGTCCATTTTCTTTTAACTGCCCAATTTCTTTGGGTCTGTGGGTGCTATTTAACCTTGATAAATTATTTAGCTGCTCTTCTGATCTTTTAGGAAGACACAGACACCACTAAATTAACATTTCTGATGAGAAAAATTCTAAACCTAATATCTCACCAAAAAAGCTACTTAGCACTTCCCTGGGAATTTTTAAGTATCTAAATATATTACAGCCGAAATGTTCCTCATCTCACAGATTGTCTTTTGGGGTCAAGCAGGCTAGCAAAGACTAAATGAGCACGTCTACGACATGGATCGAATGAAAATACCATCAAAGTACAGACGAAGAAAGTATATTCGCATGCATTTTGTCCAAGTATAAACTAGATGTTGTTCCTGGTTTATTTTAGGCATGCGCCATAGACGCACAGGATCCTGAGTCTCCTCAACTCTGTTTGATTAGTGTTAGAACTCACGTTAGTGCCTCCAGCAATTGTTCTTCAGGGCTATGGCTTTCTCATCTGTATAAAATCTAAAATCTTCCTCTTCCTTTATAAGGTAGATTTATTATATATGTGCATGTGGTGTGTGTGTGTGTGTGTGTGTGTGTGTGTGTGTGTGTGTGTGTGTGTGTGTAATACCTTTTGTATCTAGATTCTTTACTTCTCTGGTATTTCTCTACTGGCATTAGTGAAATCCTGCATGCGTTACACTGATCTCATTTCTCTAGAAATGTCAATATACACAACATGTGTTAACCATTTACTCTCAAAAATGGCTCTTTTTCCTCCTGGCCATTGCACAGAATTTCTGCTTGTTACAGACCAATGCACTTTGCTTTTTCATCTCAAGAAGAATGCCAGTGATGTTTGGAAATAGCTGTGATATGATTCATTATGTTCACCAGGAAGACATTGTTATAAATTGTGCTATCAGCTTAGTGCATGAAAGAGAGTGGCATTAAAAGCCCTATGTGTCAGAAAGCAAGAGAGGAGTGAAAAGGAGGCATTATAAGGAGGGAAATTCTCTGCATTATGTGTAACATTTCGGCAAAGTCTATTGCTTTATGTGCTAGAATCCTAAAGGTCAGAACAAAACATTCTAAGCCTGTTAGTATATAATATAAGCAAATAGCACTAACATATGTATTCTTACTAAAGCAATCAATAAATACACAAAGACCATGATACTCAGACATGGTTCATGAGATCAGTCTTCTTCGTTATACATTGCATCTTCAAAAATTTTGACTTACTGGATCTTATAATCTCATCCAAATAGTTTAAAAATAATCTTATGTTAATAAAAGAATTACAAAAGTTAAAAAGTCAGTCAGAAACACAATTGTGCCCATTTGTTTGATGTATCTACCACCAATGGAAGTTAATTTGGGAAGCTATTGACTGTGTAGAATCATTTATAACCAAAAAGGGATGCGCTATTGAAATCAAGCTTTCCCAGTCATTCCTACCTGAAAACCTTCTGCATGGATCATTTGCTACATTCTGTCACTGGCTTTTTAAATATAGTCAATCATGTTACCTCTACTTATATTTTTGTATAGAGAGAGAGAGAAGAAAGAGAGAGAGAGAGAGAGAGAGAGAGAGAGAGAGAGAGAGAGAGAGAGAGAGAGAGAGAGAGAACGAGAACCTTGGTAATTTTGATAATTTGATAACTTTGAAATTCCTTTCATGATTTTTTGTTCCTTGACTTGTTGCAGTGCCAGAAGACTTGAAGAATAATTAAATTACAGAGAATGAAGCCTGGCTACTGCTTTTTGACAGAACATAATAAAACAAAAGAATATAGAGTTTGACTCAGAGGATAAACAAGTTAGAGATTTTCTCTACAGGGGCACTAGGTCAACAGTGAACTATGGCATGGTGAAATGTTCTGAATAATTTTGGACATTCTGACAATCGGAACCTCTCCAGTGGGCCCACTATGGGAAAAGATAACTGGTAATAAAGTTGGTGTGACACAGGTTTAGTTCCTTTTGAAGTTTTAATGATTAGCCTTACTATGGTGGACTGGCTGGTTTTGTGTGTCAATTTGATAAAAGGTGGAGTTATCATAGAGAAAGGAGCTTCCCTTAAGGAAATGCCTCCATGAGATCCAGCTGTGAGGCATTTTCTCAATTAGTGATCAAAGGTGGGAGGTCCCAGTCCATTGTGGGTAGTGCCATACCAGGGCTTGTAATCCCAGGTTCTATAGGAAAGCAAGCTTAGCAAGCCAGAGACAGCAATCCAGTAAGCAGAACTCCCCCATGGCCTCTGCACCAGCTCCTGCCTCCAAGCTCCTACCCTGTGTGAGTTCCTGTCCTGACTTCCCTTGGTGATGAACAGCAATGTGGAAAGTGTAAGCTGAATAAACCCTTTCCTCCCCAACTTGCTTCTTGGTCATGATCTTTTGTGCAAGAATACAAATCCTGACTAAGACATATGGTAAGCATTTAATTCCATATAGATAATAATATACCAACTGTGTTGCCTTCATTGTTATCAAAGTAAATAATAAGGTTGGATTAGATGACTGCTATAGTTATACCTGTCATTACCTTCAAATCATGGTATGTTTGCGATCAAGGAAGATGGGGTTCATATGTATTAGCACAACTTCTAAGCTCTCTGTTTTTCAGTTTTGTATGAGTGTTTCATTTTTGAGGCACACTAGAGCTAGAGGAAAAGACTCAATGGACACAGTATTTCCCACAGAAGTGTGAGGCTAGGGATTTGGAGCTCTAACACCCATGTACATGCAGAGTAAACATGGAAAACTCCTATAATCCCAATTCGCCAGAAGAGAGAGGGGACCCTTAACACAAGATGAACAACTAGACTAGCCAACTATTTCTCTGTCTTCAATTGAGACATTCTGGTTCATAATGTAAGCTAGAGAGCATATAATGAAAAACTTTTATATCCACTATTCACACACTGTCTTAGTTAATTAGGGTTTTACTACTGTAAGCAGACATCATGACCAAGGCAATTCGTATGAGGACAACATTTAATTGGGGCTGGCTTACAGGTTCAGAGGTTCAGTCCATTATCATCAAGGTGGGAACATGGCAGCATCCAGGCAGGCATGGTGCAGACATAGCTGAGAGTTCTACATCTTCATCTGTGGGGTGCTAGCCCACACCCACAGTGACCTACTCCAACAAGGCCACAACTAATAGTGCCACTCCCTGGGCTAAGCATATATAAACCATCACATTCCACTTCCTGGCCCCACGGGCTTGTCCAAACACGTGAGTCTATGGGGGCCATACCTAAACATAGCATAATGCAAAATAGGTTTTGTCCAATTTCAAAAATCCCCATATTCTGTAGCCGTCTCAACAATGTAAAAAGTCCAAAGTTCAAAGTCTCTTCTGAGATTCATCCAATCACTTAACTGTAATTGCCAAAGCAAAACAGGAAATCAGATGGGCAAACTCTAGACTCTGCATCTCCATGGCTGATGCCAAAGCAGTCTTAAGATCTCCAACTCCTTTTTCGTCTTTGTTGATTGCAATAAACTTCTTTTCTCCTGGGCTGGTTCCACTCCTATCCTCAGCAGCGAGCTCATGGCTCTGGCATCTCAGACATCCTGGGGTCTCCAAAGCAACTTCCATGTTCCAGCTTCTTGTTTCAATGTCTGGGATCCACACATAATCTTCTGGGCTTCTCTAAAAGGCTGGGGTCACTTCTGCAGCTCTGCCCTCTATAGAACTTTAAGCTCAGGTTGATCCACTCCACTGCTGCTGCTGCTGTTCCTGGTGATCCTTCCATGGCCCTGACATATTCAATCCACTGGGGTCTTCTACTGCAAGCAGGCTTCACCAATAGCCTCTTATAGGCTCTCTTAATGGTGCCAAGCCTCAACTCCTTTGCATGACCCCTTCAGTCCTGGGCTGCCAACTGCAACTCAGGCTGTACCTTCACCAATGGCCTTCCATGGCTTCTCACAGTGCCCAGCCTCAGCTGCTCTTCATGACCCCTTCGTACCTTCAAAACCAGTACCACCCAGGTGACTCTTACACATTACCAAGTCCAGCTGCAGCATGAGGTACATCCTTGGCTATGTCTGGAACAGAGCTTCTTTGCGATCTCAGAAAACATTTCCCAGATTTCACCTCAGTGATGCTGGTCTCCTTTTAATCACCACTAATTTCTTAGCTCCAGCTAACCAGCATCAATTGTCCCAATTGTCCCCTCTGTTCTGGACTTTAAAGCCAGAGCCACGTGGCCAAAGCTGCTTTCAATTTCTGCTGCTTTCTGAGGCTGGAAAATGGGCCCCTTGTTCTATTACATTATTAGCAGCTTTCTGTTTTCCAACTCTTTCACTGTCTATGCTTGGCTGTCCTTGAACTTGCTCTGTAGACGGAGTGTCTCCTAAGCATTGGGATTAAAGGTGTGGTCCACCAGTCATGGATTAAGTTTTTCTTCACCTAGAACTTGCTCTGTTCTAGGCTGGCCTTGAATCAGAGATCTGCTTCTCTTTGCCTCCTGGGATTAAAGGCTTGTACTACCACGTCCAGACTTAAATGTAGTTGGGTGGAATCTGTCCCCAAGGATACTATTCCTTAATTCAATTTAATATCCTTGAACACAGGATTCAGCTCCATTTTACTTCCTGGTGTCCCTTTAACACTCGTTATATATTTTATATTTTTCCTTTCTAAGCTTGCTATACTCGCTCAGAACAAGCATGGAGTCTGTTCTCTTCTTTCACCTTGTTTATCCCAGGGATTAAACGCAAATGCCCAGCAACACATTGCTGTCTTGCAGACGCATAAGCATACTTTAAGGTAATATTCTATAATCTCTCCATAGATCTAATCTTGTAGTAGTAATAAAGACATGATGAGCACAATAATAAATGAGAAAGTGAGTAAGTCTACAGCTTATTAGTGGAAAGTCAAGAAGTATAGTGATTATGATTTAATTTTAAGATGTAGTCACTGCTCTTTGGTGGCATTCAAATCCCAACATTTCTCCAACCACGTGTGTGACAGCTAGCTAATCCTTTCTCTCTTCAATGGATAACATCCTCTTCATTAAAATAAGCTAATTATAGGACTTTACCTTGTCATTGTTTGAAGAATGTGATAAAATGTCTTGAAATCAGTAAGCTGTCACATAATATTAGACATGCTTATAGTAGATCCAAAAGAAGAATCTTCAGGGACTTTGGAATTTTTTCATCTGTAGTGTCAAATGGAATAAAATGATATCTTATGGTCACAAGTCACTAGCATGTACAAAAACCCATCCAGTGTGCTGTGGCTGCCACGAACTTTAGTTCTCACATCAAGTGGATGTCTTCTATTATGTCATTTTTCTATATTGATATATTGATGGGTGTAAAGATAAAGAAACATCTGTATTTACCCCTAGTAATTCAATGGAGGCTAGACAGCAATGAGGACTACCGACTTCTAAAGCACATAGTATCCTTAACAGTTTTTCCCTCTTATTGAAATTGAAAAAAAAAATAACCTATTGATGATGAGGTTAGGGATAAGGACAAGGATTTCTATATCTTGTCTTTGGAAGTTGTGCATAATATGCAGGATTTTTTAATTGATGCCCTATGTTTAGATTGATATAGGAAGTATATAGAGAACCTGAATATCTATGACTCTCAATGCACTGAAGTTACATACATAAATTTAAATGTATCTCTAGATTCTATAATGAATGAAATGAGTGCCTACCAGTTGCACAAAAATGTCAGGGAAATCATTGAACACATGTGATGCACTTTCCTTCATAAATTGGTTCCCTATCTTTATCTTATGTTTATGGATTTGTTATCATTTATTATATGTAACTCTGTATACTAGAAATCATCTAAGTTTTTTTTTTAATTAAAGTTAACAAACATTTGTGTATTACTAGCTTTTCTGTAGCCTAGAGGAAGAAAGGTATGTTACTTACACTTTCAAAGGAGTTATAATCCATCACATAGGACACACAGGACAGCTATGTCAGCAAAAGCATGAGGCTGGCCTGGTATTAAGGAATCAGGATAATGATATTTTACATGCACATAAAAACTAGAGAGAGAGAGAGAGAGAGAGAGAGAGAGAGAGAGAGAGAGAGAGAGAGAAAGACAGAGACAGAAAGAGAATTTAGAACTGTGACCTCGCTATAAAATCACAAAGTCACAAGCTAGTTTCAGTATGTAAATGTTCCTTAACCTTCCTGTACATCCCTGAAAACTGGGCGACAGTGCCCCCAATACATGTGCACTTTGAGGACATTTTGTATTCAAACCACAACAGTTAGTATGACTTATGAAATGGGGTGTAATATCAGTGTAGAACTGAAGCATAGTTCTCATCAATATCCTTTTTTGGACCCTGCACATAACAGGCATATGACCTGTACTGAATTGAAGATGTTGTTACTCGTACCATTGTGCATCCTACATAAATAAACTCAAAATTCAGATAACTAAATGACTAGGAGTGTAGGTGAACATTTACAAGAACAAAACTCAATGGTTTAAATTTTATCTGTTCCACATCACAATTTGTCTTTTTCTTATTCGAGTAGTTTCCATGAAGGCCAAATTGTGTGTATTTGGATTTTCAAATTATAGTTCAGTAGGCTCTCATACACGAATCTACATCAGGTGTGTATTGTTTGTCTAAAATCATCATAAACATTATAATTTTAACAATGATTAATGGTCATTTTCTATGAAGCATGTGGTATCTGGTGTATAGTTATCTTTTTTATAAGATCTGTTATTTTTAAATTCCACATTTTACATTTTTGCTGAGTTGATAATTTTGTTCAATCATTCTTTAACTTAATTTCAGATATATTTGTATAACTCTGTAGTGAGACTGTTTTCATCCACCCAGCACAGAGCACTTTTTAATTCACATGAACTGTAATTTAGATAATTCATGACTTGATTCTACCGCATTGGAAAACATACATTCATTAAAAAAAGAATCGAAGCAAGAGAAATAAATATGCTTAGCTGTTTGTAAGGTAGGTTGGTCAAATGGTTCAGTGAGCTTTGAAAATAACTGAAAACAGCAGAATTCAATCAGGTCGCTAGGAAATTTGACCCTATTTTTGCAAATAGGAGACTCAATATGTTAAATGTGTTAATACATAAAAATGTTAAAGTAATCATTACTGAAAGTATGAAGGCCTTGAAATGTAATGACTAATTGAAATGCCGGGCCCCTTTTGTGTAACTATGGCCCTCTCATTACATTAAACCAGAAATTGAAGTGGACGGCAAGGCACAGAGAGGGTCTTTGAGACACTGATCTTAGCTGCAATGGTCCCTTTATTTGTTCCTATAACCTAATCTTATTATTCCTGGGGAATCAGATACACCCGTATTCCCTAAGCACCAAAGAGACACAAAACACAAGAACCAGGACATTTGCTGAATCATATATCAAACTGAGAAGAGATTTGTTAAAAATAATTCTTTTGAAGAATACATTCAGCTTCAATTGTATATCCTCAGCCGGCCACATGCTGGGATTTTTCTCTTGATTCCTGCTCCTTTAGCTTTTCCCTTTATGTCTTTCTCCTAGTTATAAAGAACATTCTAGCCTCTGATAATGACTTACAAGCTTTATTATAAATTGTTGGTGCTTTGGAGGTCTAACAAAGGATGCTTTTTCCCTTAAACAGCTACCGAGCCAATCATACAAGAGGTTCTTTGGAGTGTGTGTTTGCTGCTTCAAGAATTTTGTGGAAACAGCCCTTTCTCTTAAAGAAATCGTCACATCATTTAATTTTAAGAATACAATTACAGTCGATGGTATACGAGGACCTTGCAAATCTCAGCAAAGGGACAAGATAAAACCACTGTGGTTCAAAAGTTCAGAATTCAAAGCATCAAAGTATAGGGCTGTAAGAAAGGAGATTCCTCTGGGATGGCCATCATTTCTTACATTCCCACCATCGCTTTGCTGGTTTGCTGTGAAAACCATTCTCCCAGACCCCCTCATTACAATTTCTGCTGTGACCAGCCATAGTCACTTGAAACTCCTGTTAAAAAGCAAGACATTTATCCACGTTGTCAGTTTGTTTTCTCTATAGCTCAGAGACTAATCGCTTTCTCAAGAGCCAAACTTTACCATGTCCTTTATTTTTGGGAAAGGAAATTTTGAGGAAATGCCACTGTGTGGCCACAACATATTCCTTAAAAAGAAATATAATATGTTATTTAACAAAAGAAAATGGGCAGGAGATAATTTTAGCAAGAATTGGGTTATTCAATGCATATTTGAGAAGTGACCTCACCCCATAACTAAATCAACCCTAAAATGTCTTTTTCAACAAAATGAAAAACTAATGTCTTCATACAAGTGACTCTTGTGGGATGGCTGGCTGACAGGTCTTGGGGTTGGCGGCCATTTTCACACGCTTATCCATCCAAACGGGAAAACGGCTAAGTGAGACCAACAGAGCAGTCTTTCCAGGAACGAAATCTGGTTAGGCTACATGAGGAGTGATGTCTGGCTCAGGCAGTGAGTCAACATAGGAAATTCAAAATTAACATTGCAAATGGATCAGCTAGAATGTTTTTTTAATTGCATTTCAGTACAAATGTACAAAATGTCAGATGTGTACACGAGACCAGATAATTTCCGAGAAGATATTCAGAACACCTTGTGTTTTGTTTTGCATAGATTAAGTATGGTTATGGACCTTATATTAAGTAAAATCTTCATTTTTAATTTATCTTTAAAGTTTTATAAGGGGTAATTTAGTAGTCTTATACAGAAAAGTGCATCTTTAATTCCCAATCTACAGAACAAATGTGTCCATGAAGTAATTCTAGGCTCCAGGCTGACAGGGCCTGTGGCTAGAGTTTGTTTCTTCACAGAAGACGATTAGTTGTAACCCAAGTTCAGCTGTGTCAAAAAGCAACGTATCTGGGGAGGAGAGACGGTGCAACTATTGCCAGCCCTTGATTTCCTTACAGAGGACCTGGAACTGGTGCAGAGCATCAATATGTTGTCTCACGACGACTATCCATGACTCATCAGATTCCATGGGATCTGAGGCCTTCTTGGACCTCCTCAGACACTAGAATCTATGTGATTTGTGTCTGTGTTTGTGCATGTGTGTATATATATTGTGTGTATTATATATATTTATTATATATACACATACATATATGTAGGTTAAAAACATTTATTTAAATTAAATAAGTGTAAATTTTAAAAACTTGACATTTTCTTCTCACACTTACACATCCTTCCCCTCATTAATTTTTTCCCTTTTAATTAGAATTTTCTCAGTCCTAGTTGGAAATTCTTAGATCAGAACCTGAAGAGCAATATGATTTTCTGCCTACTATTGCCTGAAATTCTATATGAAAATAGTATCATGTTTCTTTACCTCAGAGGGGAAAATAGATAGCATAAATACTATAATATGAATAAAATACCACGAAAATAATAATAATATTCACACTTATTTTTAAATGTAGAATTCAAGCCACTAGTTGCTTCTGTAAAGACAGAAATTATCCAGTAGTCTATGTGCATTATCACGAGAGACAGAGCACTTTTTACAGCATACCAGGGGTAATCAGCAATCTATCTACTTATTAAATACATAGGAGATGCACAACATGACTTTTTCTGAAGACCCAGTTCCCAATTTGAACACTGTAAGACATTAGAGAAAGAAAAAGACACATGGCAGGTCTCTACCCCAACCCAGTCCCAGAAGCTGTAATGCAAAATTGTATAGAGGAGATCACCTGGTCCTGGGGTTTTGATGAACTTCATAAGCTGTCTCTCTGAGTAGATGGGTGTAAGACAAATCCAGCTTCAAATGACAAGCACACCGAGTTATGGCTATGCAAGAGAAACTGAGGCTGTGCTTGTCAAATGATCGACCACGTAGCAGTTTTGTTTTGAATTTGATGATCTGCTAACAAAAGCCACGGTTTCCTTTTGGTAGAATAATCTTCCATGCACACAAACTATCATCCCTTTGTTAATATAGTTAAAACAGAATATTATTCAAAGTTTTATTTGAAAGATAGAGATATGCAGAAGTCTTAAAATATCTGAAATCCATAAATGTTTTAACATATATTATACCCATAGACAAAGCTTTCAGGACTATTTTTGGCCTTTAAATATATATTTAATATATTATTAAACATACCTACATAGGTGTGTTCAGGCAAATTCTAAATAGAATATCTTCTTTTCAAATTTCTAATACTTTTTAAATGGGAAAAAATATTTGGTGTGCTACACACTAGAAATTCACCGAACCTGGTAAAGTTCTATAATTCATTACTTGGCTCTCTAAAAAGAAGAGAGCTCTTTAAGAAAAAACTTTAGAGTTTGGACATGAAGAAGGTCATTTAGCCAAGATCAGTTACCTAGCCAGAGGAGGAGACAGAAGGATTACAACCCAGATGGTCTGGTTCCTGAGCTCATGTTTCTCAAAGACTCTGTAATTCATTTACTTATTTGTTCCTCTCTGACAGAGACTCTTGAGTGTTACGGGAGCCTCTTGATATTTCATTTGCTTTTTCTGAGTTGCACTTCCTAATTTATCCCTTCCAAATTTATTTCTGAAAAATGTGCTTTTCATCCTTAATCTTGGGAGCCTCCTCTCCTCAGAAATGTTTCTGGCCCCTCTTCCCCAGGTATTGGTAGCCAGCTCTCAAGGCTTTGTGACATAAAAATGGCTCATTGTGACTAGCTAAATAATACCATTCAAAAAGACAAAACCGTACACCGTGAAGAGTCATTTCTCTCCATTCTGTAACCGCCCAGTCTGTATATGTAAATTTCTTTCAATTACAAAAATAAAGCAAACACCCATATTCCAGAAAGAGTACTAGACACAAAATAACAAGATATTATGGTGTAGACGTGTATAAATACGAATTTGCATCTGATCTTATATCTAGACACATTTGGAAAACGCTAACAGGCACAGATGGCCAATGCAATCTACTTTAGTCGACAGTAGAGCTCATAGCACAAGTGTGCTGGGATCTCTGTGACAGCTCTCCCTACAGATGGCCTCAGACCTTATGTTAGGAATGGCTGACTTTGCACAACGGCTCTTAATCACCTTTAACCACACAGCAGACTCACTTAAGGGTGGCAATACGCTTGCTTCTTCTAATTTCCATGAGCTTTCTTTTCCTAACATAATTTTGGAAGAAAAAGAAATGCTTGCATTTTCGTTCTTTCACAAAGACACTTTCTGAAATAGGGTTTTTTAAGTTTTTTTTCTTTTTGGCCACATGAAAATTTTAGTTCAACTACCTAGCACAATTATTTTTTAAATCCAAGCATAAAATTGAATCATAAACTTAATTATGATTTTTAAAAAGTAAGTTTACTCCAGGAATCATGCTCTGGTAGCAGGGTTCTTGTCAAGCATATACTAAGCCCTAGTTTCAGTCCCCAACACTGTATAAAAGGGGTCTGGAAGGACATGCATTTAACCCTATGATTAAAATGTAGAGAGAGGAATATCAGGAGTTGAAGATATCCTTCATCTACATAGTGATTTCAAGGCCAGCCCTTGCTACATAAGTGCTTATTGAGAGAGAGAGAGAGAGAGAGAGAGAGAAAGAGAGAGAGAGAGAATAATGATCCACACTTCCTCCTTTCTAAATTATATTTACAAAATGCCTGAAATATTTATATGTATCAGCATATGTGTATATATACATATGTATGATATATATACATATACACATATATACATATATATCATATATATGATACAGAAAACATGTTATACATTTGTGATATAAATGTCAAATGGTCTTGAGTTCCAACAGTCTAATGACACTATCATAATAGCCATCCTTAGATAGGATATATGGGCAACTCGAGACGTGTCTCTTGTCGAATTTAGTTGTACTTCACCTGACCAAACATTCATGCTTTTCCCTTGATGGTTGATTGGAAGTCCGTAGTGAGTTTCAAAAAACAATATGTCTTAAACAGCAGAGGACATTTCAGTTCATAGAATGTGAAGTAAAGTGACAGATTATAAAGACCACCATTAAATGTGTGAACACTAACACGGGCGCATGCTGTTTGCAGGTAGACCTCCTCCTCAAAGACTCCCTGGTGTGACTCTGAGTCTTACTTCCTCACAGCCCAGTCCAAGCCATGGCATTTCAGAACCCTCTGCGTCATTTTTCAGATAGAGTACCATTCTCACTACAATCCACATAGCTTGTGATGGGAAATGGGGAGCTGGCTGAAGCCCAACTGACTGGACACCGTAATGGCTAGCCCTTCCGGCAAACCTCCAGGGAGTAAGCCCACTGCAAACAATACAGAGGGTTCAGAATCCACCCCACCTCTGACTGAATGAAGACGTTTAATAACAATTAGTAACCTTGTCTGGACCATGATGCCCCTGGCCAGAGCAGAACACATAATGGTTCTCTTTCTATTGATTTCTATTGGGGCGCATTGTGACTTCCCACCCTACAAGCTGCTTCAGTTAATGCTTTGTCTGACAACTTGAGACATGTTTTATAAAAGTGAGGACATGAAGATAAATTGAAAAATCTCTTGTTTTATAAATTCTGTAGCCGAGCGGGGCTTTACATAAAGCAAAATATATGAAACATCACACTTAATTTGATTTTTAAAAAAATGGTGTTTTATTGTGGTTATCTTACAGTCCTGTGAAAAGTCAAAGTATAACGAGTGCACGTTCAGTGTTCACTTTAATAATATACGCCTTATACTGACACAAGTCTTTGCTACTGAACACGGTTTCCTTCCCGACTTTATATTTTCATACCACCGTTTGCCAATCATGCTGGAAATGACATCCGAATATAAATGCTCGAATGCAAATTCGAAACCAGAGCCAAATAGCAGAAGGGAAAGTAAGCAGTGCCTGAAGTAATCGGACTTAAACTACCGAGTTCACGCCATGCCCAGGAGCCCTGTATGGCTCAATCATTTTTGGCAGTGCACAGCATAGACATTGTTTTCTGACCAAGCCCAATTCACTGCCCATAATACATTTTATCGGAAATTGAAAATGATAAGTTCAGTGCAAAAAAAAAAAAAGTGATGGAATAAGTACAAGGTAGTATGTACTTGTTGTAATTTCTGGAAATCTTAATAGATTTTTATGAGTGGGCTGGTTAATAGGTTTTAAAATGTTTAAACTATTGTGAATCAACTTTGGGCAGGGACGACCTTTTCCATCACTATAAACAGAGGGCAAGGTAAGAAATCATCTTGCTTGTTGAAAGCTGTATTTGACTAACTGTTGGTGCAAGGAATTATTTTATGCTGCCTAACGAAAAAAATTTAAGAAATTTTTGAATGAACTCAAAGTAAACTGGCATCATTATAATTATTTTACTTCATTATTGAACTCTAAATAAGGGGGAAGCTGTAACCTTAAGAGATTTAGGTGAAATATTCAATTATATTTACTGTACATTTGAGGAGTACACTTGAACTGAATCCTCTTTACTGGAAATGTGGGATATTTGGGTGGAAACTATCTGATAGATATAGCATATAAGTATACATCTTATAATGACAATATATATACTTTATGCATATTATATATCATATTATAATATATTATGCGATACACTCATACACACATACACACACACACACACACACACACACACATATATATATATATATATATATATATATATATATATATATATATATATGTAGTATGCTGTCTTCTCATGGGATGGGAAATGTCTTTTCTAGTAAACTGTTTGCTTTACAAGCACAGTGACCCGAATTCAATTCCTAGAAACCAACCAGCTACAAATGGCAGAGACTATGGTATGGGGCTTGCTTAGGGGCAGAATCCTGTGACTCATTGGTTAGTCTTTGTAGATGATTCGTCAAGTTCCAATTGAGGAAAAGATGCTGTTTTTTAAAGCAGGATGAAGGTACTTGAGAAAAGATGTTCAAGGTTTCACATACCTACACACACACACACACACACACACACACACACGCGCGCGCGCGCGCGCGCGCGATAAGCTTTTCATTTCTCAATGAACGCCATATACCCTCTCTTCATACTCTTATTCAGTAAAAGCTACACAGCAACTTGAAATTTCTACAAACAGGGTCAAGAAACGTTCATTGATTTAATAACTACAGAGAAATTGATCTTAAATATGAACAAAGAAATGTGTCCCTGAAACTAACAAAAGTTCTCTTATGCCAAATAGTGCCCAGTGATTAAAGAGAAGGATGTCTTTGTTGTATTTGAAGACGCTAACATAATAACACATCTGGTCTCACATTTCCTTGCCTCACAGGGTCATCAAATACACTAAAAATGGCCCAGGAAAACTGCAAGGGGAGAACAGTTTAATTTATTGGCCATTCTTAGCTGCTCTCTGGTCTCCCGAGGTGTTGAAGTGATGTTTACACAGCTTTCCTTAGTCCCTGAGTCTCCTGAGGGTAAAGTTTGTTGCCTAGGTAAGTACAGGAGAGGATTAAACTGCCGGCCTCTCACTCACTAAACTGCTGGCCTCTCCTTGATGCACAGCAGCTGAGAGAGCGAAGATTCCCTGAACCTATAGAAATACTGAAATTGTGACGTAGAAAACATCGAGTACTCTTTTTTTTTTTTTTTTTACATCCCACTCACTGCTCCCCTCCTGGTCACCACCTCCACAATCCTCCTTTCTCCCTTCTTTCTTCCCCTTTTCCTATGAGCAGGTGGGGCCCTCCTGGATATCCCTGGACCCTGACACTAAAAGTCTCTGCTAGGCCAGGTGCTTCCCCTCCCACTGAGGCCAGACAAGGCAGCCCAGCTAGAACATATCCCACAGACAGGAAGCAGCTTTTGGGATAGCCCCTGCTCCAGTTGTTCGGGATCCGCATGAAGGCCAAGCTGCATATCTGATAAATAAAAGCGGGGAGGCCTAGGTCCAGCCCGTGTATGTTTTTGGTTGGCGGTTCACACTCTGAGAGTCCCAAAGGCCCAGGTTAGTTTACCGTGTTGGTCTTTCTCTGGTGTTTGTATCTTCTTCTCGGACTGCAAAGCTCAGCTAGTTAAGAAGAAGCTGAAAAATGAAACACTGCATCCTTGCCTTTGAATTTCTAAACAAAATGGCGGAACCAGAAATGCCAGATACAATTAGGCTAGAAGAGCTACAACAGCACACTGCGATCGCATTAACAAAATGTCAGCAGGGCAATCCCCTCAGCCCTCGTAGAGCTTAGGACCCCATGCAGTGGTCCCCATGTTGGACCACTGAGTTACTTCCCCCAAAGTAGAAAAGTATGTTTAGTATGAATGGAAATAGTCTGTTCTTTCTATATGCAAATGAGTTATGGCATTGAAAATGGCTTTAATATTACTATGAGAAGACCACAATGATTGCCATGTGTTTCCCACCCTTGCTTTCCTAACTTATTTTGCCTATTTTATCTCCTCTTATTTTCTGTCTTTATCTCTCTCCTTCCCTCTCAACAATTTATTGAGATAAATTCAATTGCCAATAATCTAGCAATTAGCATATATAGTTTGGTATTTTCAAATGCATTTGTCCAGTGACAAATTTTGGCCAATTGAAAGCACGTCCTTCACCCAAAGGATAGCTTTCTTCTCCTCACCCTCAGTGTCAATTTCTTCCCTCTGCTTAGGCGATGCCCCGTCTTCTTGTCCTATATAGTATAGACAGAGTTGCCTTTTTTCTTACAAAAATATTCATGTATTATCATATTTTTGGAGAATGGATTCTCCACTGAGCATGTTTTCAAAGGGCATTCATGCACACATGACATTTTTATTTTTACTTTATTTCTTTTTTATTGCCTAACATTCCATTTTAAGACTTTAACCCATTTTGTTCCATCCACAGTTTGAAAGATACCTGGATCATATTATTATTTTATTATTATGAATATCGGATCATAATATATGTGACTTTGTGTGTTTACATGCCCTTCGACTTTTTCTTTGTCTGTACGCCTGAAGTAAAATAGCTGAGTCCTAGAGTGAAGCTGAGTTTAATCTTTGAGGAACTGACAGAGTGTTTTTCCAAGTGGATACACCATATTACATTCTTACCGGCAGTTGGTAGTGGGCAACAGGTTGAGATTTTTAACCTGCCTCCTCTCTCTCTCCCTCATCCCTTCCTTTTCCTCTTTCTCCCTCCTCCCTACCCTTTCTTCTCTCTCCCTTCTTGTTTCTTCCATCTGTTTCTTTTAGTGGTGATTAAATAAATTGTCCTCTACATGACTGACATGTATTAGAGTGTCTGAAGCATATACTTCTCCCTCCTCTTACTTTGAATTTGAGACAAGTTATTAAGAACGTTCTTGAACTTACTCTGTTGCCCAGGCAAGCCATGCATTTGGGATCCTTGCCCAATTGGGCCTTACGATAAGCATCCTAGTGGATGGGAAGCCATATCTCCATTTGTTTTCTTTTAGCCTTCCCTCTACCGACTAGGACTGCCGTGTGACCATTGGTCATACACATATCATTATCGAAACAAGTCTATTCAGGTCTTTGTCTCTCTTTTAATTGGTAAAATTTTTGTCTCATTATTGAGATTCATTTATATATATATATATGTATATATTACACATATGTCATTAATTACATTGTACGTGATGTGAAGACATTTTCTCCTATTCTATAGGCTGTGTCCCCCACCTTCTTCAAGCTGCGCTATAAAGCAAAGCATTTCTTTTCATCTTGATGAAGTATATTTTATAGGTTTTATTATCATTGATTTATTTCCTAATTCATAAAACGTATCACTAAATATTAACTCCACCTTTTCTACTATGAGTCTCCTCCTCATTTCCTGAGACTTGTGGTCCATTTTCACTTCACATTTGTATTTGGTAGAAGACAAAAGTCCAACTTTGTTCTTTTCACATGTGCCTATTGAATTGTTGAAGCATCGCTTTCTAAACTGTCATTTTTTTCTAGTTAAAAAAGAATTGAATAGTCATGAAAAATCAGTTGATAAATTAATTGATATAACCCAGGAATGCAAAGGTTCACTATAACTCAGGTTCAAGTCAACCCAGAATTTTGACCCAGTGACCTGAGCATCTATTCAATTTAATTCTCTCCTGATTGTTCTGCAGCACAGTGAGCAATGGAAAGAAGGGAGGCAGGTTCCCCAAATTTGTCCTTTTTAGAACGAAAAACTAAAAGATCGTAACTTTTTCCTTTTCGAAGATTCCTGTGATGTTCTTGAGCCCCTTGCATTTCGTAGGAATTATAGGATGACTGTGTGAGCTATATTACTGTTAAACTTAGACTCTGAGCTATGACATCAGAATGAAACTGGTTGTTTCCCTTTTGGCCACACCCCCTTCTCTCTCTCCTGTGTTCTACTTCCCACACTGGAACTAAAACTTCCAGCTGCTTCAGGCCTATAACTTGGAGAAGTGTTATCAGACCCCGTATCAAATTCAGGAATGCCATTATAGAACTAACATAACACAAACAATGTAATTATTAGTAATGTAGAATGATGTTACTGGTTATCAGTAGACACAAACTTTTAATGCTCCAACTTCAGTTTCACATTTATGGAGAGTCTACTTTGGTAAATTTACTACAATCAACAATTTTAAACTTTTAGTTAATGCTCACATTTTAAATTTACTACATAGTAGAATTCAGTTAAAATATGTACTATACTGAGTGGCTTTAAAATATGTGTTTTGGTTTTGGGGAATCAAGATAGTTTAGCAATAGCTTAAATGCAATCATGGAACCTGATTTTTATCCCTATAACCTAGGTAAAGACGGATTGAGAGAACAAGCCGAACAAAGTTATCCTCTGGTCTCCACACAGAGGCTCTCACATACACACTCACACCTCACTCATACTACCCCCCAACACACACACTCACATCTCACACACTCCCCCCACTTATACCTGTACACAGAACATGCACGCACATACACACACATATGCATGCCATGATAATAAATTTGTAAATTAAAAATAATAAAATATGAGCTTTCAAAAATAGTGGCTAGGAAATCATGAAATGAAAGCACTGTGACTCATCGTAGAAATTAGAAATATTTCTGGCTTTAAGGTGACAAAATCAGTATGATAATTATTGCCAGGAACAGCTCATGTTATGCAGGAATTAGCTAAGTCCACCTTAAACGTTGATTCAACAGGTGGCATATAACTTAAGCTTCAGTGAAAGAACATAGTAGAACTCTTAGCTATATATAGTTTCAACAATAACATATACAATGCCAGTATTTCCTGAGGATTAATGACCAACTGGAAGATCCTGTGGTCCTAGGGCCATTAACTCCGGGTGGTCATTAATTCTGTTGGAAATATCTTACAGCAAGGACATTCATTACGATCACTTCCCCTCTCTTAATACAAATTTTGGCTGGAGTTTTGTTTAAACCCTTTTTTAAAAATTTGAGACCATTCTTTTCTTGTAAAGTCAATGTCTAAATAATGCACATTTGAAGCCCATACAGGCTTCGATGCTGCCTGAGTTTTATGTATTTTGGCATTGTTTGCTTTCTTATCGCTGTGTAACAGAAGAAATAGACGTTTTATTCCTGTTAGTATGCTGGCTCTAAATAATAGAGAGGCAAAGCATCAATGCAAATGGTTCCCTGAACAGCGTCCATCGGTCAGGGATTAAACCAATGAAGTCCAAGGTGCAGAATGTGGACTGTGCTCGGTACTGATTGCTGTGGATTGAGTTTCTGAAGTGAAGTCACTCCTTCAAGATTTACGTTTGTGCTCCCAAGATTCAGGTCAAACGTACTATGATGTTATGAAACTAAGCTTTATTGGACTACTAGAAAGCATGACTTCTACCAAAACCTCTATTTTCAGTTACTTACTCATCGGAAAAAGCATCATAATTTTCTTTAATTCATTGCCATAGAGGCCTGATGTCTATGAAAACAATTGGCGTTATCTCAATTAAACTTTTAAATTTTAAGCGAAAAAATTTTAAATTATTTTATCTATCCTAAAAGGAAATTTGCTTTAAAAAATAGATTGACCTTGATTTTTAAACCAAAGCGTATGCATGTGCATATTCATATGAAAGATGAATCATTAGCGCATGAAAATATGAGCACAAATACATTACACTTACTGTATCTGATTGAAGCCAATAGGAAATAAAATACCTAAACTCCTAGCCCAGCGAATAAACAATGTCTAGCTGATCCGGCCACATTAAAGTAGAATGCACAGCCCCACATCGCCTAACATGAACATGAGGTTAAAAAAAAATCACTGTCGCCTCTGATTGACAATGAAAGTGCCAAAAGCATGCATATTAGATTAGAGCTAACCTAATTGGAGGATGTGGGGTATTTGAAATACAGTAATAGAAGCAGGCGCTAATCTCTGTCATGATATGCCATGTCACCAATGCTTGAAATTCCATTGGGCAATATTAATTCAAGCAGAGGTCTGAGCTACTAATAAATGAGGCAAATTGAGTCAATTACTAATTTCATGCTTTTATGATTTGGGGTTTAGCTAGATAATATCTGCAATTTAATCCACTACTCTCTAGAGATCTTGACCATTTACAAAGAACATGCTTTCGCTGGACCTATTCGCACTCTCCATTTTGTTTAAGTTCCTTCCTGCCGTGCAGTGGGGGAGGGGGATGCCTGGGCCACGGTGCTTTTTTCTCTCTCCAAGCTCCATCTGTGACTTCTCTTTGATTGAAATCTTCATCAGGCTTTATGGCTAAGTTCCTTGCCTTCTAGCTGGATTTACTCTGCCTCCTTTCTCTTTGGAAAACAGGAATCATAAAAGGCAAGGCAGATTTCCAGTATTTGTATACTTCATTGGAAGAGTCAAGGAGTGCAAAAGAATTCAGGCACCTTAGAAAAATTAACCTGATCTCCCGAGTCTTTTACATGGAATTTAAATTTACATTCAGCTGGGACCTATTTACTAAGAACTGGTAAATCTCTCACTTCCAGTCTCCCCTCACAAAATGACAGGCCAGTTCTCCAAGATTCTTTGTGTCATTGCTAATTACCAAGTTAATTTCCGCATAAATGGATAGGCCCCTGGGAATAATTTCAAGTTCCTCAAAATGATGAATTTCATTTTGTTTACAAGTTAAAAAAATGTTTCATGGAAGCACCTAATGAATGAAAAGCATTTTATTAATATTCTAGTTATTTAACTTTTTATAAACATGTAGAATTTAAAACAATATCAAAATGACTAGTTGAAATAACTTTCACCATGTCTTCTTCTGCTTTGAAAATTAATCCTCTTACTTTGGGAATGCATCTACAGACTGGATTAGATTGGTTTGGAATACCTCACAATAAACAAATGCAACCCTTCACCTTGTGCAGAAAGGCCGCTAGAACACCTCTCATCTTCTCTCTGAGAACAGATGTTTTTTAAAGTAATCATATTTAGTGCTCATTTGTATCAACCAAAAGGTATCATTTTGAGTATGTTCTTCCCAGTATCGCCAAGAACCAAATAAAAACACTTTAGAGCATGTCATTCCAGCGGTGGCTAACCTGATTCTGAAGAGGTCAGGAAGGGAATGGCTAGTTGCCAAGAATCCTCTTTGGCCAACACCCCACCACGGAGGAGAAGTAAATTGAGAGTTGAGCCAATTATGCGAATAAGTCCAGCTGAAAAGCACTTTCCACAAAAACTCCATCAATAATTTACCTAGGTCGCATGGTGGAGTGTGAGCAATTATTAAAGTCAGAGACACAGGAAAAGAAATATTATCCTTCTCTCTGTCATTCCTCCTCTCCCTCCTTCCCTCCCTCTCCCCTCCTTTATTCCTCCCTTCTGTCCTTCATTTTTCCTTCCTTTCTCCCTTCTTTCCTATCGTCTTCCCTGCTTCTCTCTCTTCCTCCTCCCCCCCACCCCATCAGTTGCTTTATTTCCTATTCCCCCCTGCTTCTCCAGTGGAGACCAGCTTTCTAATACCCCTGCCACCCCAGGGGAATAATTTTCTTTGTTTCAGGAGGCCAGGGACATTCCTGCCTTTGATTCTTTGTTCTAACAACAAAGCCTATAAAAAAAAAATCTTTTTTAACTGCAGCCTGTGCTCTGGGAGTCAAGGATCAGGAAGCCAAAGATGTTAGCTGAAGAGAGCTATGCACTGTATTTCCATAGATGTCCTACAAGGGGAGGGGGAGCTTTGGCCTGATGCTGCTCTTAGAAGCGTCAAGTCCCCTGCTGTGATTTTCAAAAAATGAATGGACACAGCATCAAATACTGTGTAGTAGTCCACGGCTGACAGTACACACGTGGCCTATTTCTTCGGATTCCTTATCTCCCTAAGGTCCTAATCCATGTGATTAAAAGTAAATACTAAAATTACCCCACTGTTGTTTCCACTGAGGAATAGAAGAATTGGTAATTTACCAATAGAGAAAACCCTCGCTTAATATAAAAACTTTACTGTGTTAGAGAGAGAAGGTACACGCATGTTCTGTAATGGTAACCGAGATCTTACACTAACCCTGCCATTTAAGAACATTGCATACAATGTCACGTTACCTTTTCTATGCATCTGCAACTGGAGGCTCAGAGAGCTTACAGTAGCTGTCAGTTGCACTGATTGGTGAAGGCTGATTATACGCCTAAGCAGTATCATTGCCCAGCTGACGTACGGCACGATATATCAGGCGAAGACTAAGCTGTAGAATCGCTGTTGTCTCTTGGTAGCATGAGGATGCAATATGGAAGTTTTCCAAAACTACCAATCCACTTTTTCAGATAAAATGTATGTCGTGCCATTGTTTTAGATTTCTATGTAAATGATGAACACATAAATATACATGTGTCTCTGAGTACTATATTGTAGCACAACATTAAACGAGACATATACCGTGTTTATAGGCTGCTTCGCTCCTATTGTTGACAACGTTTTAATAATAATGGTAATTTGGTAAAACAGCACTAATGTAAGACAACGGAGAAAGATGTCAGAGGTAAGAATCAACAGTAATTCAGCAAAAGTGATTCATAGCAGATGTCAAATGTTAACTCTGTGCGTATGTGGACGTGCGTGCATGCGCATGTGCGTGGGCAGGCATGCGTGTCTACAGGTACTGAGTTAGAGAAGATGCGTGAACGAGGTTATGCTTACCTTTCTCTTACATCTAATCAATTATTCACTCTCATTTCTCCTGAGTCCTATTATTATCAAAATAGTCATGGATGTAAGTGAGCAGATGCTTTAATTCTGTGCTTTCATTTAGTCTTGTGAGACACAATGGACCTCAGAGTGGTTACAGCTATTACTGTCCTGTCCGACTTTTTCAACTGAAATTGCAAAGCTTCTTGAGAAGTTGTTTTGCTTTTGTTTCTTGTTGTCTCCTCTGTACTAAAAGGTGAGATAAAATGCAAGACTGCAATGCAGCATGAAAGGACATATTAATGTGGTGAGATCATTCAATCATTCATTGTATCCCTCTCTCTAAAATTCTGAACTTGGAAAGTCTTAGGTCAACATTCATTAAGCTACTTACTTTTTCATCTATGTTTTTCTAGCCATGGCATATGGGGAAGAAACATACAACCCATGCAAAATGATAGAAGGTAGAAGCATAAATTAGTGTAAATGACATCAAGTTGTCCGAGTTTAAGGCAGCAAATTGTACGCAGCATTGTTTGTCAAATCTCGATATCCAGTGTGCACCCCAGTGCTGTTACTGTCACATACCAAGGACCATGGAAGCTTGCTTCTTCCTGTGGGAAATGATGGTGAAGAGTTAATTGAAACCTTTGCATAACAGGCTGACTCGCAACATTCTTTTTTTTTTTTTTTTTTTTGGTTCTTTTTTCGGAGCTGGGGACCCGAACCCAGGGCCTTGCGCTTCCTAGGCAAGCGCTCTACCACTGAGCTAAATCCCCAACCCCGACGCACAACATTCTAAATCATAGAAGTAATTAATCTAAAGGCAATAGTGTCCCCGAGTATGCACTGTTTTCTAGTTTCCACTCTCTGGATGCAGTTTTAAGCCATCAATACCAATTACAATGAAATGTTGTCCATATTCTAGCAACAAAGCCTACAAAAAAAATAATCCTTTTTTAACTGTAGCCTGTGCTCTGGGAGTCAAGGATCAGGAAGTCAAAGATGTTAGCTGAAGAGAGCTATGCACCATATTTCCATTTTTCCATAGATGTCCTACAAGGGGAGGGGAAGCCTTCGCCTGATGCTGCTCTTAGAAGCGTCAAGTCCCCTGCTATGATTGTCCATGTTTTATAGCCACCTTCAGCCGGGATTTCTCTGTTTGCTGAGGGAGGTTGTATAAATCAGGATTGTACGGTGCTGTTTGGTTTTGCTTTGCTTTTTGTCATGAGATTCATTGAGTTTTGAGGAGTTTGAGGATATAAGAAACTGGCAACCCAGAGAAAAGCAAAGAGAAAAAGCCTTTACCATGGAAAATACCAATAAATCCCTGGTGCTAAATTAGTATATTATGCTTTTAGCCTATTAATATGCACATCATGGGTCTCTTGACATTTATTGATTGCCCATTAGAAATTAAGTAAGTAGATCATTAGTGGAAGTAGAAAGATTTCAACTCTCCCAAACAACTATGTCTTCGTTCAAAACCCTGCGTTCGTCTTCTTCATTCCGGGAAGGCTGCTGACCCCAACTTTGAAGTCATATATCCTCAAAGGCAGGGCTATGTGAGAGCCTTTAATCATATATTCACTCTGTTGTACATGTGGGAAAATATGTAGTGAAAAGTGCTCCCCTCTCATAAATACATGTCTAGATACAGACTCCAGGTTTTCAAGGCTGATCAGAAAATTCTGTCCATCTACAAACACACACTTTTTGACTCTGTGATCACAACATACTCTTCCACGGGGAGAGCAATGCATGTTTGAATCACATACCACTCGTCTCTTCACTGCTCCCTCAGGGAAGGGACAGCCAGAGAGAGTTGGAGCTTGGCTACTCTCACTCACTTTTCCCTTGCCACTTCGAACACTTCCCAAAGCTCCTCAAGGCCATGAACATATTACTAAATACACGTGTATTTCACAAATATAAAATTTCATAAATAGCATATTTTGTTCCCCCCAAATCAAATCTTAAACTCGAGGCTTTACTTTTCTAAATTACAGCAACCTGGGACCATCCCTGAGCTACAACCTTGAGGGGTTCTTTAATGTCTCCTTGGTAAAAATAGTAGCAGTCTCTTGAAAAATTGAGGTGTCAATCCATAATTTAGTGAAAAAAATTACCTTGGGCTTAGGCCATTTTTTTTTAAGAGCAAATGACATAAAGTTTAGGCTAGAAGTCAAATTTTCTTTGAAAATAAGAAAACTCTGTTATTTCTGTACATACGCTTGTGCTCCTTGATGCTGAAAAGAAACATTTTTCCTCTGCAAGAACAAACCCATTTGACCCAGGAAAACAATATTGCCTGCACTTCAGGGTCTTGATATTGAGCAGGGACCACTTTCTATCAATAATCCAAGAACTGTGAAGTGTTCTTTGCTAGAAAGCTAAATTGCTGAAAAAATACCAAAGCATATTTTAAAATTTCCAAATGTCTCTTTGTTTGTCCTACCCACTTTTTAACAAGGCCAACCACTGACTCTCAGTGTTAATTCTCTCATAAAATAATAAAAAAAATAGCAATTTAAACGAAATATCATTCCATCTTGCTAACTCAAGTAATAAAGAATTTGAGAAATTAAAATTTAAATATCTGCAAAGTCACAGATGTATCATTCAAAATTAACTCTTATTTCTTCTAGATCACTACCCACAATGAATTCCCTCACGTCATATAATGCCTTTAATGTGACTTTAACATAGTACTTGAAATTCTTCTAGCTAAAGCTGGGTGAGTGACCTTCTTAGAAAAATAAACACAGCCATCCCTTTTCAATGTGGGTAAAAAAAGCTTGCAGTCATTCACACCTCAGTGTGAATTGGCTTAATTAGCACATTTCCATCCTAAAGTCTCTATTTAAACAGGAAAAGGACCCAACACTTTGATGAGTAAAGCCACTCTGGCTTCCTTGGATTCTAACATAGGGAAACACTTTTCTATTTCAAAGTCATTTAATGAACTCACCTAATTCTCATTCTCTCTCTCTCTCTCCTCTCTCTCTCTCTCCCTCTCTCTCTCTCCCTCTCTCTCTCTCTCTCTCTCTCTCTCTCTCTCTCTGTATATATATATATATACATACATATATATATGTGTGTATATGTATATATGTATGTATGTTACATTTGAACAACCATGGTGAAGAAAAGGAAACCCTATCTTTGTTTTGATCTCATTTTTTGGCAGCTTTTTGTACATATATCAATGGGAATAAGTACTTCTTACAGACAGCTTGTACATCATTTGAAAACTTGATACCTTTATGAAACTTCTATTGAACAGACTGTCCTGCTTAAATGGAAGAGTCTTATTCTTCATGGGACAGTTTACAAACAGCTGTGACTACCTCCCCAAACAGTTCTCCACAGACCCACGTAATAGCAATCACCTGTAGATCGATTATTTTAGGAGATGAATAACTTGAACTTTTCGATTATAGCAGTCAGTGAAAGCAAGGACACAGGAAGTAAAGATGAGACTAAATTCATACAAGAAACCAACAGATGCCACAAATGTGATCCAAGAACGTTGGAAAAGGAAAAATATGGAGACTGTTTTCAAGATATCTAGAGGGAAAACTTTAAAGGCCAATTCCTAGTCTCAAGTAATTTGAGTTATTCTGAAATATAATGTACCCAAGGTTTGATAGATTCAGGTAACGTCCACAAACAGTTAATCCTATGGAGGCAAAAAGAACACATAGTTACCTAATGTCACAAAAGTTAGGGTGACAAATAATATCACTCACAGTCTTTAGGTGTGAAAATCGTGGCTCCCAACCTGCTGTACATCTTGATTCTGTTAACTATATTTGATGCTACTTCCTGATAGAAAAAAATCGCATGCAGTTAATTTAGTGCAAACTCCTTTACAGCTTGATGTTCCCAAGGGGATGCACAACCAGCCTATGACTAATTTTTGCGCCTAAAGGAGTTGGGTGATTAATGAATTCGGTGTGCTTGTAATTCCCTGGAAGGGCTGAATCAAGTGAACTTTCTCCCGCTGTAGACAGATTTGCCCAGTCTTTGGTGGAGGGTAAACTTGTTGTAGGAGACGCATTTATGTGCTTTACAAAATGCTTTTTTAAACAGTCTTAATTATTGTATCTACTTATTGAAACAATCTCAGCAGCGTTTCAACTTAGAAATATATGTAATTAACTGAGAGTCCAGATCCGTATTTAAATCCTTAGATCAATGAAAGTGTGCTGAAATGCCTACTGGCCTTTTCCCTGATGTTCCAAACGCTTGGTTTTTCTGTATTTGGATTAGACTTACTGCTCAAAACAAGAATGTTGTAGATGAAGTGTGTTTTCAGTCGTCTGTTTTGGGAAAGGGGCCCTTTAGAGTTATACAATGTGTAAAGTCCCCAGCGTGTGCCTGTGTTGTGGAATGAATTCTGGGATCTTTACCTGAGCCAGGACTATCTATCACTGTGACCTGCAGCCTGGGTGGCTGTAATTCTGACCATAATTAAGGTTATGGCAAATAAAAACAAGGATCTGCTTGTAGAAAACTAGCCACATCTATAATACCCTTATCCTAGAATATGCATCCCTTAATCTGAAACTGAAAAATGATCAACCTGCCCGTGTTATTTACACTTAAAAATATCTCTCTATAGCTGAGCAGTCGAAAGCTTTTGTCACGTGATGCCCTGTTAAGATAACATCCCTCAGCTTAGAAATGTCAATCTTGTCCTATCCCCTGGAGGGACTGTATTCTACTTAATGGTATCTACTCTGGCAATAATTACAGAAATTCCAGGTCTTGACTAAATACAGAAAAGGCCTACATTTTAGCAAGGAATGTATGACAAAGCTGGTGACGTGCATCAAGAGCTCTAGGGATTTATAGCAGACACATTTTTAAAGAGTTGTGTGCTTTCGGCTCCCATTAAGACTCCTAAAGCAGGCAGCGTTTCACGGACCTAGCCATTACATGTTTCTGAAATTCTAGTAATGAGAAAACTTGGGCGGAGAGATGGCTCAGCCGTTAAAGGTTAGGCTCACAACCAAAAATATAAGAGAAAGCTTCCATATTCTGTTCTGTATATTGCTTTCCTATGATTTTAAATATATAGATAAGCTTTCATTGTTGTGTGCCCCTCAGTGCAGTCGACACAATATGTGATCTATAAAATGTATTTTCTTCATTTTCTGGCAGATGTCTCATTTTCTGCATTCTAGGATTAAGAACAATCCCAATCGCTTTATTCTCTAGATATCTTATTCTCCCTTCGTAGACCTGATGGTCTAATTAATGTTCAGGGAACAGAAGAAGAAATCACCAGTCCTTGATTTGGGTTAAAAACTCAAACAAGGACATTTAAACTTCTACCAGTTGCTAATTGACCAGTGAGAAGTCATTTCACACATGGTCTGTTATCAGATATGAATGGACGCCATTGATCGAAGATGTACAGTCAGACCTTCAGTGTACAGCAGGTCAACATATGTCTGGATGCTCTCTGGAGATCACTGTTCCTATATGAATCATTAAAATAGTAAATGCTCTTCATTGCTGAGGACTTATCCCTAGGATCCCATCCTCAGTCTAACAGCAGTCCTTCCTCTCTTCTGCTATTCAAGGCCCTGGGTCTCCTGTTGGGCTCGAACTCATTTCAAGCAGAGTGATTGACCAACCATTTTTCTGGAACATCTCAATATGCATGCTTGGAAACTCTTGCATTTAGTCATTTAAAGGTTGTTGGTGTTTATAGCTACCTGGTTTCTATATATGCGTCTTCAATAATTTAATATTTCTTGATGGAAGGATTCATGTCTTTATATGTGAATTTCTTAGGAGTTTATTTAATCCAACAAATAGTGAACCTGTTCAATGATTCTGCCGAAAGTTATTTTGTATGTAAAGAAGTAGACTAGTGTAAAAACTGCATTTGCAAAGCATTACTACAGCGCAGTGGTAAACATTTCATATGCACAATGTTCTCTAATTTAGAATTTCTCAGATATGATCTGAATTGTATCCATTTGGAAAGAGCACAATGTTCTACAGACAGAGATAATTTCCACAACATGACATCACGTGCCATAGGCCTTAGACTGTCCAATTTAGCATTTGCTATCAAAGAACCAGGAGAACAACATTTGATAAGATAATACAAGAGTGATTCTTTCTTTGTGTATTTGCTGAATATCTAGAAATAAGCACTGATCCCAAAGCAGGGAGCACTGTTTTCATCCCCAGCAGAGAAACAACGGTATGATTCTATCCCTTTTACACCCTGGAACTTTGCTCCATAAATGAAATCTGATACCATCCTTTGAATAAAAATGGTCCAAGAGCAGAGCTATTCCTTTTAAACAGACTCATTTAAAAGGAGAAATCCAAATTGGAATGTCAGCCAATGCCAGTAGTAACAGAGTTTTGGCTACAAAACAATCAGTTTACGGACTTATTAACAGTTCATAAAATGTATGGCATTCTTCTGGTTCTTGTCACTGGTGAACATTTGCTCTGAATTTACAGCAGACCGAAGCACCGTTCCGTAAATATTAAAACTGGTTGTGACCCATCTCCATGGAAACATCTCCAAACAGTAGAAATATGCTTTCCACGAGAATCTTACTACTTTCCAGATCTGATTCGCAGTACATGATACAACCAGACAGGAGTGTTGAGAAGAGCTCAGCCTGGGGATTTTCAAAGCTTTCCACATGGTCGAAGTAGGCAGTTCTCTATTTTATAAGAACATCATAAGCCATCAAATCCTTGATACTTCCTGAATTTAAAATGGGTCAGCGGTGTGAAGACTATACATACTGTTAACAGAAGACTCCAACAGTAATGTTATCAGAACTACAATACTCATGCTATTAAGCTCACAGTGTTCAAACTATCATGTTTTTTTTTTAAAAAAAAATCTAAATTTTAAAACCTCAGGCCAAACTTTAATGTAGAAGTTATATTATATTATTATTTTATAGGAAGAGTTTTCTTATATTTGTCAGTCATCTATTCCATAATAACAGATAATTTTTTTAAGTTCTAAAACTAGCATTTTGTTAAACTTACTAAAAATTATTTAAAAGTTGAATTATAATCACAATACAATAGTTGCATTGCTACTTATGGAATACTGAGCAAAAGCAACATCTTCACTTATTGCAAAGACAAAACACAAATATAAAAAAATTGTTTAAGCTTTGAAGTTTCTAATCTTGTCTAAACACTGGCAAATAATTTAAAATTGAATTTTGCCTTCAGTAATATCTGTTTTTGTCTGAGTTCTTAAATCCCACCCATAGATAATTATTAATTTAACTATGGTTTGTACTACCTTTTCATGGTTTTCTTTTTGATCTGTCATATCCGTTAAAGTCAAAGAATTAGTATAATAATATTTACTTTGCACGTGCTCAGCACGCATATTAAAGGAGGAGGAAAATACCTATTCAAACATGCGTATATAAGGACAAGATCAAAGCACACTGATGTCTGACCACACGTCCAGAAACACACTGTAATTAAAGTTGAACAGAAGTACCCACAAGAGCCTTTTATCGTGTAAATGCTGGAAGAATCAAAGGACAATGTGCACTGTCACTTGAGTATGTTAATTTTGCTACTCTTTTGTATCTATAAATAGAATGGCCAATATTTGTCTCTCTAAGTCTCTGACTATATAAGCTGCTTAATAAATTTCTTTGTTCTATAGCATCTTCCAATTTTGTTAACTTCCTTGCACACGAGGGCCTTTATCAAAGTTAACACCCTTACAGTTGAAAAAAAATATGAAGAGATGTTAAAACTACTATCTTTCCTCCTACTTCTTCTGCGGGGTTTCTTAAGCAGGGGTGGAGGGACTGGCGACTCCAATTTAGACTCTCTCAGACTTTTGCTGTGGGTCTCTGTATCCACTTCCACTGCTTTTTGAGGGAGCCTCTCTAATGTTGACTGAACGCGGTACCTGGTTTATGAGTACAGCAAAATACCATTAGAAATCATTCCTTGATTGATTGATTGACTGATTGATTGATTGATTTTGTAGCGGACACCAGAAAAACATGGTCCACCAAATCAATTAAGTAGGGCTCATATGGCCTCACAGAGACTGATGTAGCAAGCAGGAGGCCTCCCGGGGTCTTAAAACAGGTCCTCTGTGGATGTTGTGGCTGTTAGCTTGGTATTTTTATAGGATTTCTAACAGTGGGAGTAGGTGTGTCTCTCACTCTTTTGCCCGGTCTTGAGACTCTTTTCTTCATTGCCTTGTCCAGCCTCATAGTAGGGCTGTAGCCTTGTCTTATTGTGTATTGGTTTCTCCTGTCTGGCTAATGTTTCTTGGAGGTCTGCTCTTCTCTGACGGGAATAGGAGGGGGAATGCATCTGGGCGAGAGCCTAGGTGGTTGTGGGAAGCAGCAATGAGTGAATAGAACTATAGTCAGAATTTCCTGTATGAGAGAGAAAGCTAATTTTAACTTGAAATATATAAATAAATTCAGTCACGGGGGGCAGCAGCTTCTGTGCCCTGGTTGGGTGTAAATATCTGCATCTGACTCTTTCAGCTGCTTGTAGGTTCCTTGAGAAGGTGAGGCCTCCTTTTAAAATTAAGAATTGAAATACTTCATCTTGAAAGTATTTGTATCAAACTGAGCACTTAGAATTTTCATCAGTAATGCAAATTCAGTGTTGTCATGTGACACTTTTTAAACTTAGGCATGTAATATCGACTGACATTAATTAAATCCTTCAACTCTGTTGGCTGAATTTTTAGATATAGATACGAGCTTTGTGGCTTGTAGGTCTAATGATTCCCTAAAATTAAGGAATTGAAAAAATGGAACTCCATGGGTATTGCTGTTGGCAACCAGTTGGGTAGTTCTTCACTTCTGAAAGTAGGAGAGGCGAAAACTGAATGTCTAACTATTTCCACATTTTAGCCTTTTTGAAAATAGAAATGTCAATTGCTTGCCTAGAACTATACAATTTTCATATTTCTATCCAGGATTTGGGTCAGTGGTGATTACTGAGAGATTTAATGTACATTCAGAAGAATTTATAGACTGATGCTTTCGGTACCATATTTTGGTTTGAATACTTATTTTGAGGTTTATTTGTTTATATATTTTATGTATATGAGCCCTTTCTCTACACATATGCTGCACACTAGAGGAGGGCATCAGATTCTATTATAGGTAGTTGTAAGCCACCATGTGTTTGCTGGGGATTGAACTCTGGACTTCTGGAAGAGCAAACCTGTCAACTACGGAGCCACCTCTCTATATACACTGTTAATTTGTTTCTTTCCAGGATGTTATCAAAAGTAGAATCATCTTGATGATAGGGACATTAGTCCTTATATAAAGTTGAACCAAACCTCACACATTTCAAATGATTCACTCTCTGAGCATATTGCGTTCCTTGTAATACATTTCCCTTTAGTTGTACTTCTTGTTCATTGTTCAGATTTTGTCAGCCTGCTCCCAGTTCAAACCGGGATGGCTTTAGATATTAGAATTGGTTGCCTGCTTTTCTTCACTGCCCCTAGAACTGCATTTTCAACATCTGACCTCGGGCTTTGTTGCCAATGCCATGCGTGCCCCTTCAGGAGGTACGGAGCCGCCATGAGTAGAGATGCCACGCACACTTTGGTCAGCTCATTGGACTCTTCTCACTATGCTCCGAAGGGACAGTTCTGTTTCTTTAGTAAGACAAACCCTTAACTTTGATTGTCAACTTTGTAGTAAAATGGGTTGATGAAAACAGAAGGTTGGTGTCATTCAATACTACAGTTTTTGTTTAATTTGTTTCAAATTGACTTAGTGCTGTAATAATGTGATGTGTAAGTAACAAACATGAGGAGATGTTTTTAAGGTCTTGATACATGTACACACACTCTGAAGGAGGATCAAAACTGTACCCAGAGTAAAGGAGATAGTGATAAATGATAGCAGAGGGTTGAAGGAGAGACAAACCTAGACACTGATAGATTTATGACTCAATGCAGAATCACCACAGCAAAGGGTGATTTATGGTGTGCACATATGATTTTGGGAATGTATAGTGTGAACATGGCTTGTGAAGATGTGTTGGCCACAGTCACAGTAAAGAATTTATCCTAAAGGAGGCTAAAGACATTACATTTGGGAACTGAATCTCATATCCAACAGAAATGGGCAGTCTATAAATATTCTATTTCTTAGGCTATCTGACTCCTTATTTTATTCATAAGTTTTATGTTTTCATAGACATGGTTTAGGGGAAGTCCCATTAGTAGCATCTTAATACTATATGTCCTATCAGAAAGTAAGACAGTCTTACTTGGGATGTAAATTGATTTGCTTCCTAGCCTTCCTCAGATTCTTCTGACTGATGCTAAACTTTACCACATCAAAACAAGTACAGCCTCTTGTGTGGTCATCCACACTTGAGTGGTCTGAGAAGTCTGTCCTGACTGTTGCCATAGCAAAGACAAACTGTACATTTGAACTCAAGCATTATCCAACTAGGGCTGTGAATGTAATTAAAAGGTACACACAAAGCAAAGATAGACACATATATATTACTGGCCAATGTTGATGATAGATCTTCTTGTGAGACTCTTTGCTGGGAAATGAATAGAAGTCCTCATTTACACTAAGCACATACTCCACCATTGACATATACTTCCAGTCAAAGGATGGAAATTTAATGATAGAGTACATTTGCATGTCTGTCTGTGTGTTCAAGAGAACCATAGAATTAAAAAAGAAACATGTTTTCATAGCTTTAAAGTGTGTCTAGTTTCTTAATATCATTTTAATTTAATCTTTGAAAAATGTGTCCATCTATACAACACTTTATATCACATCTCCCAGTACCCTGATCTTATCTTCCTCCCAACTTGATGTCTCCTGATTACTGTTGTCCTAATTAACGACACCATGAGTCTAAATAGTGTTCATGTGTACATGGGTGTCTTTCATACTGGGTCGCAGGCAACACATCAGCATCCATGTCCCCTGGCTGAGAAAGGAAGTTCATGAGTTTGAGGCTTGCTTGAGATGGATAACAAGGTCTAAGACATCCTGGCCTGCATAGCACAAACTTGTCAAAGAAAGAAGAAAGAAAAAGAGAAACACAGGGAGACAAAACAAAAGATGGGGAAAGATGTACAAGAGAAAACATGAAGACCAAGTAAAATACCATAAGTATTACTGTAGAAAAATAAGTGAACGAAATGGTATCAATTAAAATGCTGAATTTTTTTGTATTTATGGTAATTAGGCACATACCCTTTTTACCTCTTAGTGTCCTATTTTTCTGTTTTCTTTGTTTGAAGATACATAAAGCAGTAGCTTTTGGATCGTCCTGGTAAAAGTATTCCAAGGAGGAAAATGTGTAGGAATGAACTTTACAAATAATAAAGTACTCTTGAAATATTTATTATCACTGCTGTAGTAGGAGAAATAATGGAATTTAAAGAAATGACTTTCAAGGTATAAGGAATAAAAAATATAAAAGATAAGTAAAAAGTTTTAAAGTAATGTCATAAAATTGATGCAATGACCAACAAAAATTAAGCTTAAATTTTACATTATTTATTAACTAAGAAGAAGATAGTTTGAATTTAAGTAAAAAACAAAACAAAACAAAAGGAATTCCATGCCTTTTATGACTTTCTAGCTACAGTACTAAAAAAAGATAAGTGAACCAATTCAGAGTCCAAAGGCAGAAGCCCAATTTTCCTAAACCAAGACTGAAAATTTTGAAGCTGACAGAAGCAGAGAGGGTAGGACAGCACATCTCTCCACTGATACTTGAAGTGGCTGTTTAAGGACAGATGCACCTAACGAAAGCCTGTTTTCAAAGATTTGACGTTTATCGCTACTGAGACTTAAATTCACTATACGTGTTGTGGCACATGTGAATTTGTTATTGTTATATCACGGAAATTGAACATATATACCTTTTATGTTTTGTGCTCACTATATATTCTTCTTTTTACCATACAAAATATTTATCACATAAGATACTAAAAGTATGAACATTGATCTTTATACTCTTCACTCTTCCAATTAAATTTATCATAAATTTTACCATCCATATGGTGACACATCTTCCTTCTGTCTTCTATGTATTAACACACACACACACACACACATACATACACACACACACACACACACACACCAAGCACACACATACATCAAGCTCACAAGCACACACAGACAAAAGCACACACAAAGTTTATTTACTTTCTTCTAAAGCTATAAGACAGTGTATTTATATCAATTTCAATATTAAAGTTAAAGTGGTTGTATAATATGTCATCCTATGCATATTTCACAATTTGTTTAGTTCTATATTTTTTATTTGAAATTTGACCCAGTTTTCTCTTTTGCAGATTAGCCTAAAGTATATTTTTCTACATTTTTCAACATATTTGGTAAGATCTATTCCATGAGAGACTACATCCCTGAACTAAGTAAGCACTTATTATTTTCTGTTAGCTATGAAACCTAAAACCCTTACTAATTACATTAGAGGGGTAAAGTCTACTAGTCAAGGAATCATGCAAACAATATTTTAGTTGGAGTTCAGCACTTCACATTTCATTCTAATTTGTCATATAAGATTATGAGAATATGTGGTCTATACTAAAGTTAGAACTTAAAATTAACCCATGTAACTTGGTATTATCACAGTCACTTTTAGATACCTTCAGAAATCTCAACTACGAGTGACTGATGTGCCAATCACATACAATATATGCATCGTGTTTTTATATTTTAAAGCTAGTTTTCAGAAGTTAACAAGCTAACCCTGGGTGGGAAAAGAACATTTCTTTTTGACCTTGTAATCTAAAAGGGACAACCCCAAACTCAAATATGTTAAAAATGATCTTTATATAATGCATATTATCAAACAGCTACAACAATCCTGAGACTTCAACTGTTACTGCAGAGAGGGCTTAGATGACTGGAGAGATCGTTTTCAATCGAGAGCAAGTGTGCATTTGTAACATTTTATTTTTCTGTGTGACATCATTGCTGCCATTGAGGCATGAGTGCTCCCATTGTACTGCTCCAACGGGGTAATAGATAAAATAGCAGCATGTTCACAGGCTGTGCCCAATTATAGATAAGATGGGGGAGAAATATAGCAAGGCTACTCGGAGTTCCTTGTCTCTGATTGGAAAAAGAATGAGCCTGTTGCTTGAGGCATTAATACAGAAGAAAGAATATCTTTGCTTGAGGCTTTAGTCATTTGTGAGGAGTCAGTGTGTCCTGCCTGGGGACAGTGCAGAGGTTGTCTAGAGGTCCAGGCCAGACACATCTGAACTAGACATACAGAACGACAAAACGTCTGTCGAATTAGGCACTGTAGAGCCTTGTTTCCAGGTTTGCATGACATCAGCTAGAATGAAAGTGTATAGCAGGGTTACGGGAGGGAACATGGACGGGCTTAAAGGGGAAGCTGCATACATCTGAGGAGTTTCATTTTGGTCTCAAATATATCTCCAACATACAGGATTATGTGTGACACAAATTAACATATAATAAATATTCAATGAGTAGTTATATAGATGCTGATGGGTTTTTTTGTTTTTTGTTTTTTGTTTTTTGTTTTGTTTTTTTTTTAACATTTTTTCCCTTCATTTTTGACATCAGCCCATTACAAAGTTACGGTGGATAACCTATAAAAATATCAGCAGTCGTGGCACTGTAGGACACTTACCTTGGAGTCAGTTTTCCTATTTTCCACTGTAGATCAATTCACACTTCTAAAAAGGATCAAATGAGTTAACCCAGTATAATAATTGTTTTTAAGTAATACATAATAATTGACAGTTGTTATTATTTCATTAACATTAAACACAGACCAATAATTCCCACTTGGGAATACTTTTTGTACACTCTTCCAATGTTTTACGTATTTATGAGAAAGATGAGTATAGCAGTTGATCTTCCTTTGAGTAAGTCACTATTAGTCAGAAGAACACATGTGAAATTTCAGTATAATTTTGACAGGAAACATTGAATTTTAGGCTGTTTATTAAAAACATTATCTAATGTAGTATCTCCATATTTATTTTACGTTTTAATATGTATCACTATTCTTTAAGAGTGACTATATGTGCGAATCTGTGCACATGCCTGTGCGTGTGACTGCAGGTGCCTGCAGAGACCACAAGGGATTTGACGCTGGCAGAGAGGGAGTTAAGGTGGTGGTGAACCACCCACTCTATGTGCCGAGACCTACATTCAGGAATCCTGCGAGACCTACATTCAGGAATCCTGTGATAGTAACGGGTGCTCTTACCCATTGAACCATAGCCCAATGCCTAGGGTTTCCATCCTTAATAGCTCGCTCTTTTCTCTGTAGGAATTGCATCTGCTAAACTACTTCAGAAATGATGTGAGGGCATTATGATTTTAACAATATTTGATCAGAGGTAGACCTTACAGTTTGGGGTGTGATTCAACATAGGAAAGCTTAAGGTTAAAAAAAAAATGTATCTTATGGGTTTATTTTATAATTGACATAGTTTTAGTTTTACTAAAACGATTTTAATTTCAAGATGTTGCCCTTGAAGTTAAACTTTGGTTTTTGGATATATTCAATGTTAATAATGTTTAGCTGTGAATTTTAGATTCTCAATTTTCATAAACTGCTTATAAAATTGAAATAGAAAACTTTACTTGGGGTTGGGGATTTAGCTCAGTGGTAGCGCTTGCCTAGAAGTTAAAGGCCCTGGGTTTGGTCCCCACTCGAAAAAAAGAACCAAAAAAAAAAAAAAAAGAAAACTTTACTTAGAATGTCAGTTTTCTGTTGTGGTTTTGTGTTTAACATATAGTTGGTTAGTTTCGGAAACAAGGGACTTCACCCCTTGATTGACATTCATTTCAGGTTAGCTTCAGTTCAACTAAGCTACCAACCAGGTAAAGCTGGTAAACCTGACCCTACTCACTCTGCCCATCACTAACTGGCACTACCAGATTTATCTTGGACTCATGGCTCAGTTTTGTTTTGTGTTGTAGTTGTGGCATGTGCTTCATGTGTTGGGGGATGGGTATGGTGTACAGGCGTCTGTGGGGATCAGAGGCATTGGGTTCCCCAAGCCTGGAGTTAAGGGCACTTGTGTGCTATACTACCAGGACTCTGGGAATTGATTGGTGGAGAAACATAAGCTCTTTTCCTGTGAGCTGTCTCTCTATCCCCTATTCTGCATTTTACAGAGGGCTTTCTGTTTCTACTGTTGAAGGAGAAGTATACAGAGTTCCTAAAAATCAAAATCAGAAGACACAAACCAGAACCATGACATTAAATCACAACTATCCTTATTGAACATTATTCAAAGAGGTCTTTACTTTCATACGTAAAGACCATCGCCCAGTAAGGGTCCAGAGCTCCCAAGAAATCAACCAACATCTGTTCCAACAAGACACTCCTGACTTCCTGACTGCTTCTCAGCTCTCTCTTTCCTCCTTGCTAACACCAATCCCCATGGACGTGTTGCTCCTTCCTCCCAAGGGGCCATCTTCAGAGTGGATGTATCTTCTCAGGTCGTTGTTTATGGCAGAAGCTTCTCTTAAGAGAGTTAACCATTGGAACAGCAAACCCTGCCCCATCCCAGTTCCTCCCTGACTTCCTTCCTGATTTATTGTCTTCAGAAAACATACACTACATTCTCTCTCTCTCTCTCTCTCTCTCTCTCTCTCTCTCTCTCTCTCTCTCACACACACACACACACATCTGTCTCTCTTTCCATCTCTCTGTCTCTCCTGTTTATATAAAGAATGTATTCCTTATGACAGTGCACAAATATCATTTTAACTTTAATGCTTAGTATGGATATAGTAGGCAAATACATAGCTAATGAAAGAATATATATATATATATATATATATATATATATATCCTTGTTATATATATACCTTTGTTTTATATATATATATACCTTTGTTATATATATATATACACCTTTGTTTTATATATACATATACCTTTGTTATATATATATATATACATATATATATATGAGAAATATGAGATTAAATCACTGTACTGACTGGTTTTGTGTGTCTTCTTGACATAAGCTGAAGTTATCACAGAGAAAGGAGCTTCAGTTGAGGAAATGCCTCCTTGAGATCCAGCTGTAAGGCATTTTCTCAACTAGTGATCAAGGGGGGAGGACCCACCAATTGTGGGTGGTGCTGTCCCTGAGCTGGTAGTCTTGGATTCTATAAGACAGCAAGTTGAGCAAGCCAGGGGAAGCAAGCCAGTAGGTAACATCCTTCCATGGCCTCTACATCAGCTCCTGCTTCCTGCCTTCTGTGAGTTCCAGTCCTGACTTCCTTTGGTGATGAACAGCAATGTGGAAGTGTAAGTTAAATAAACCCTTTCTTCCCCAACTCGCTTCTTGGTCATGATGTTTGTTCAGGAATAAAAACCCTGACTAAGACAATCACCAAACTTCTTATTGAATATATATATATATATCCATGGAATATATATATATATGTATATATATATATATAATGGAATATATATATTATGGAATATATATTATATATAGCATATATATATAGCATATATATGTACATATATGGTCATAGCACACATGTGTGGAGATCAGAAGGCAACTAGCATGGGAGGTGGTTCTGTCTTTCACCATGAGGATTCCATGGCTTGTACTCTTGTTCTCAGCTTTGGTAGCATGAGCCTTTACTTGTTGACTTATCTCCTGTTCCAAGAATATCTAATTTTACATGCAAATCACTATATAGGTGTGTGTGTGTGTGTGTATGTGTGTGTGTGTGTGTGTTTGTAAAAGCATTGATGTTCAAAAGACTTTTATTCTATGTAAGATACATTCTTTCTCAAAGTTTATCAGCAGATACCATAGTCTGCATGGACCCTGGAAAGTAGACCTGCTTGCAGAGCATCTCTGGCTATCACACAAAAATGAGTGTTAAACTCAACACAATGAAATTTCTTTGAAATACACTCTCTGTGATTAAGATTCAAAGCCACAAATATGAATATGTACAAGGTTGTGACTCTGAGAAATTTGTTGATTCTAGAATAACTATGCTTATTTTAATATAATAATAAACTTATAGAAGCATATCTGGTAAGTTTGTTTCTGATGCGATAGAAGTAAGTACTATGGTTCTTCGTATAACAAGGTTCAACACTGCATACACTAAAATTAGGGGTCCATGTGCTGTGACCCCAGAGCAAAGAGGCATCACAGAGTGGAAATCTCTAAGTTGATCTCTGGACGCTTACAGCCCCTGCTGGTTTTCTTTTCCATCAGCATTTTGGAAATATAGGTTGTGTCGTATTTGAAGAGCTATAATGAAAGTCCATGTTAGCAAAGAAAAGATAGATGATTCTGCGACATCATCACACCTATTTGAATACTATGTGAATTCCATCACCAGGGAACAGCAATAATACTTTCTTGTAGAATAAAGAGTCATCTAATAAGAGGACTTTTATTATATGGGTGGATTGGGGAATTGAAGAACTAGCCCATGAGAAACTCTTATTGAAAAATGGATCTTGTAAATCAGTTCTTTTCAAGTTTGGTTGGTAGTCAGGAGGGATGACCCAAGCTTTTAATCCCAGCACTGGGTGACTGAAGCAGCAAAATGACTGGGAGGTTCAGTTCCTGTGTCAGGAGAAACCTAAATGGCTACAGATGCAGCCCAGAATTTCTGCAATAAATGCCCAGTAGTCGGCGTTTAACCTCACCAAGCCCCAAATCACCCTGGGAGTCAATTGTTCTGGAAGAGACACTCTCTGACTTTTTTTCTCAGTTCCATAGATGTGAAATACTCCATATTCCAATAGAGTAGAATCTATCTTTGAAGGTAATATTTCTGGTTCTGTCACCTCGGCATTTTCAGATTTTCATTCATTCTATTTCTAGGATTCCGGTTTCTTCAATAGCATCCCCCACTTTCTGTGGCTGGTAAGAGGTTCTGCCTTGATGTTGAGTCTTGAATTACAATTAGAGATACAGTTGTCAGGAATAAAAATAATTTGGAAGAAGAAATATAAAATTCTATAAAATCCTTTTATCTTTAAGTGTCAGTGAGCATTAATGCTATGGTGTAATTTGTAATCACTAAACATCACATCCTTAATCTAATAAGAATCGAAGCATTCTTAAGACAGAGTAGAAAAATAATGATAAAATAAATTAAATTATGGATGTATCTTAATTTATAGGATAGATGCGTTTCTGAGAAATTGGCTGTGGAGGTAATTTCTATTAACTAAATTATATTTCTTTCATTGACAAAGACTCTTTATTGGAGAGGCAGGATGATTGGAGTAAGGCACATAGCTGAATAGTGTCATGAGTCTAAAAAAAGTATAAAATTACCTTAAAACTCATAGTTGGAATATAAATTTTAGATGGCAATAAAATAATAACTTCTAAATGTTTCAACAATAACTCACCCCAATTCTAATGCCTTTAGGCTCTGAACATAATCAGTCAATGGGTTATTTAGGGAGAAATATACTAGACAAAACACATTATTGCTTTATTGAAGCAGTGCAGTTTCTATCTCTAAGTGTCACCCCTGTCTTTTTTCAAAGATCCCGTGGTTACAACACTATTACGGTTGGTCAATAAGCCTGTTCCACTCTGAGCACACACTACTTTAGAGGGTGTAATAGAAATACCAGAAATTGTGTTTGTAAGTTGTTGGCTTTTCAAATGGATTCCAAGTGACTTAGGATAATTTTGTTGTATTAGTTACCTAGATATAGGATAAGGTTGAGCATGTGTTCCTCCACGGTAAATGTCCTGTAGCAATATCTGCCCCAAATATATTCAGGATAATTAAATTTGTGTGAAATGTCCTTCTTTTCATTTTATCTCTGAATTTTAGGGAGTATAAACATTTAGTTTATACTCTAACATTTTAGAGTTTATACCCTAAACTTTGAACACACCTAGCTGTTAATGGGTGCTAACTGGCCTTCACATTTTATATCACCACATTAACATTTAATAGAATGCTCTTTTCTTTGATATCCCACTGTCTACTCATATAACGTAGGTGAGTTGTCTGTTGGAAGATTCTGAGAAAACTGCTCACTAGGGCACCGTCATTCCTCAGATAGAGTTGGCTGAAATAGATTCTGACCGTTACTCACAAGGTGAACTACAGGACTCCATATTCCCATACTCATACTGTGTTCGCATCTGAAGGAGGCCATCCCATCCCTGTTTCCAGACTCAGCAGATTCGGCCATCCCCTTCTAAGGTACAAAAGGCCTGGAAAGGGGCGTTCAGTTGGAAGCTGTCACCAGCATGCTTCTATTACTATTTAAATTTGAAACTTGGCTCTTGGCATCAGACAGGAGCTGCTGTATCTTAAAAGACTTGATTTTGCTAATGGAGGGAACAAGAGGGCAGCTGAGGTCTGGGGTGGTCAAAAGACCACCTAAGTGTCTCTCTATTGTCAGAGGCCAGCAAATCAGCTGTGGCTTAATGGTGATCGTTTGTAGAGAGAGGAAGAAAAAGTCAGGCAAATGGGCAAGGAGGTTATTCAACACCAGCACTCCTGCTGCCTTAGGGTTTTCCAGAAAACTGATCAATGGGCTTTGTTTTGATGGTTAACGTTGTTTCATTGTCATAGTTGATTATGTGAACATTGCAGATCATCCTGGTACTCAGGAATTCTCAAAAACTCATGTTTGAAACTTGCTGTTTTCTTTGTTAATAATATCTTCGTCCCCGCATGTTAAGAGCTCGACTTACGAAAATTGTCTTTGAAAGTATTCATTTAAGAAAAAGAAAGGAAATATATCATTGCTAGCCAACGTTCCAGGAGGAATCATACCGTTTCCCTTCCATCCAGTCCATCATAAAAGCTCGGAGGAAATAGTGTTTAAATTCAATTAACCAAGATGGCCAGAATCAATTTAACAAGCGTTGGCTAATGTTTTACTAAAGCAAACTCTCCTTTCTTTAAACATGATTAATATCATTTAAGACTCTTATTAGTGCTCTTAGTTCTAAAGTGTGTGACCAATCTGGACTGAAAGGCCCTTTGTGAACTTGTACAGGATTTACCAAAGGCTCAGAAATTTAGTGTGGCTATAGTGAAGCTGTCTTCCCCTCTCTTTGATAATTTAAAGGAATGCCCTATCTTGAGTCTATATCTTTGTGATGCCTACCAAAGGTCACACAAACCAAAACCACAACAACTACAACAACAAGAGCCAAGAAGTATTTGGTGAACAACAATTCATAATTAATGCAGCTTGGGGGAAAATTGTATCCCAGGATGGCATTTAACAGTGTTGGTATTGGATAGGATGGTAAAACTCAATGAATTTTAGAATTAAAATAGCGCTAGTCATTAAAGCCTAAAGCGCTAACCATTATTTTTAAACTTCTTAAACAGTGGGGTTTTTTTCTTTATAAGAACCCTACTGTGTACAGATGCTTTAAAAATACATGTGCACGGCACTGCTGAGAGGACTGACAGCTCTTTGGACTCTAGGGTTTGGTTCCCAGCATCTACATAGTGGCTCACAACTATGTGTAACTTCATTCCCCCTTCTGGGCTCTATCTATACTAATAGTTGATGTATAGATATAAATACTGGAAAAATACACATACAACTTAAGGATATTTTTAAAATAATTAAAAATGCATCTGCTGTGATAGCAAGAAGGGGTTATTTAAGTTCAGATCTCTGCTGGGATCTCTTCTGTTCTAACTTTTCAGGACTCACAGTTGCTTCAAAGGAAGAAGCTGTTTGCAGCCTTCCCTTGGTAGAGAACCAAGACCTAAGGCGGTTACCCATCTCAGCCACCTTCGGTCTCATCAATTCTCTGTGATCTGCTCCGCCCTTTAACTGTGAATGTGCTCGCAGCCTGTTTTCTGCCCCTGCATTTTATCTGTTTCCACTTTTATTTGTTTTCCTCATGTGATACTGCTCTAGTGAGTGAAATCTATGCATAGATATGTAGACTTAAAAAAAAAAGGGTAAATGTTCTCTACTGAGTGTAAACAGTAGCAATTTCACTATACTTCCCTGAGTCAAAATTTGAAGTTTGATTTTATAGATGAAGTTTCATGGGCATTAACCTAATTGTGCTTCTAATCCTTGCTGTCATTCCATCTATGTACGTGTGAGAAAACTGTAGTTTTCTGGAAAGAACGTGACCATTCCCTAGTGCCAGGAGCCTTACGTGGGAACGCGTTCCACCTCTCAGTAAGCCTTTGCTTTTCTTTGCATCACGCTCTCCTATGCGCTCAGGTACCATGAACACAGAGTGTAACGTGATGCTGACTGCAGCAGAACCCTCACGCGTGCATGAAATCTGCACGCATGGACAGCATTCTCTATATCTTTCTGAAGTGAGCGTCGTATATTATAATACTTACTAGACTGGTGACCTTGTATCGGCTGTATGGTTTGGGGGAGACTTTCTGGTCACCTCTAAACCTTCATACTATCAGATGTCAGTCTTAATTAATCTACTACACCTCACAAGCACAGTACAGTAATCTTAATATGCCTTTTTATCAAACCAAGAAATCTGTATTTTTGTCCACAGCTTTTAAGCAAAATAAAAATACCGTAAGCCAAGAAAGCAGAGAGGAAGGCTGCCGGGGATGTGCTTGTTTTGCCTTGGACTTTGTATTTAATTTCAGAAACTGTGAAGTGGAAAAATAATCAGCCTCTGAGTCCATGACCCTCTGTCTTCTAAATTCAACGGAAATGAGATCAAAACAAAACAACCTCCACACAAAACCTCACCGTGAAAAGAGGATAAAGCAAATAGATGGGAGAAATAACCCTGATTTATGAAGAGATGATTTGACCCCGTCAGAGATAGCAGCAAATAGCTCTCAGGGCCCAAGAAATTAGACCATATCAGAAGAGTTCGGGCCTGCCTTTCTTTCACAATAATTTCACAGAGCCGCTTCAAGAAACATAAACAAGAGTTGCTGACGTTGAAACAAACAGCAAATTTCTACTTTGTTATTATGTTTCACCTTCTAGAAAACATCTTCTTAGTCTCATATAAAACATTTACTTACACAAGTGGGGAGGGAGGAAAATGAGTTGCATCAATTAGAAAAGAAACCACTCTCTTTGAATATTTATTGTGAATTACCTGCTGTACTCAACAGCTCTTTAACAACAGCTTTCTTGTTCTGATGAGCTACACCATGAATAAAACCATAAATAATTGGATAAGATACTTTAGATGTAAGGCAGCTTATTCTAGCATTCTGATTTGCTTTCTGATTTATGTTAAGTGAATATTTAAAATCGATCCCATATCTCAAAGATTGCTTTCATGTGGAAAAACTTAATATGGTCTATTTGACAAGGGAAATTAAGTTTAACAAGGTCTTAACAACTACAAATGATGTCTAATTGTCTTATCAGGAACTCAGTAATTCAGTGCAGAAGATCATGCATACGTGTTGTTTTCATGTTGGTTCAGGGTAACATGTGCATATGAATACATGTAGAAGTGAGGTGCTGATGTGGAAGGTCTTCTCCTATCTCTTTTTACCTTACTTTCCCATGAACTCTGCTCTGCTCCATACAGACTGATGCACAAAGCACAGGAATCTCCCTATCCACTTCCCAGAACTGGGAACTCCAAAGCTTTTGTGTTGGTTCTGGTGATCCAACTCAGTTCCCCCACGCTCACACAGACAGTGTTTTATCTCCTAAGCTATCTCCCAAGCCCAAATGTTATTTTTTAAGAGAGACAAATTTAATGATACAAATATCTTAGAGCAAAACTGCAATCTGGCTTCACCTCTTGGCACTGCATAGTCGTATTTTCCAATGGGACTGTCCACCTCTGGATTGTCGAGTAAAAGCATCTCCACCTGGCTGTGATGCAGCCCTGCCCTTTCTCCAGCTGTTGTGGTGCAGTTAGTACATCCTCATAAAATTAACATCCCCACTCTATCTTCCTGCATCCACAAAAGGTATCAACATTCATAGCAATGGTCCTCTACAAGAACTATGAGGTACTATAAGTTTAAAACGAGTTAGCATAGTCCATTTTCTTGATTGCTTCAAAAATACAATCTAGATAGATTGCAAACAGCAGGGACTCACTCCTCAGAGTTGTGAAGATGGAAATGTCCCAAATCAAAGTACTAGCAGATCTGTCGGCTTATGTGCAAACAACTACCAGTCATGGTCTCTATAAAAGACCAAAGCTATAGCTCACCTCACAGGGTTGTATTTTAAAGCTTTATAAACCTCACTCCTGAGGTTTATATCCTTAGGTCTAATCAGTTCTCAGAGGCCTGACCTATTGATATCATCACCATAGGAATTATACTTCAACATGTGATTTCCAGAGAGATACAAAATTCAACTGATGTATGCATCTCTCAATCATAAGTATTAAGGAACACAAGACTTCTAGATACCAGGACACAGGGCGTGGGCAGATGATGGGTCTTCAAGAAAATGGAAAGGAAAAGTTTTAGAAAATAATTCTAAAAGAAAACAAAATGGTCTATAGGGTGAACCAAAGTCAGGAATTCTCATTCTTTGGGATTTTAATACTTACTTCAGATGAATTTTGAGTGGCCCTTTCTTTTGCAAGCATTTATAACTTAGAGTGTTGAAACTATTTCCCTCAAAACTGCCCCTGAAAACTGCCTAATAATCCTAAGGAGACTAATTGGCTACCACACCATTGTCTGCGGTAAAAACTCAGGAACGGAGAGATCCAGATCGATTTGGATTTGAACTAAAACTCTCTCCTTTGTACCTGTTTGACTTGATGATGTGGATTAGGTATAATGGAGGCTTGACAAGGAGGTTGCAAAGGGTCTTCGTCAAGTTCAAATAAGATCCTGTTATAAAAAGGCTTACTGCAGCACACGTAGTAACAATAATTGCTTCTCCTCATTATGACTTTCAGTCTACTTAAAACTATTAAAGAGGCTCTGATGTTTTGCGAAGGAAGACTAGGAAGAATTATTTAAGAAATGAACACTGAGTGGATTTTTGGGAAAAATAATTTAGGCATTTATCGTATCCTGTACTAAAATGGAAAATGTGTCTCGATTTTATGGTTAAATATAAAACCAAGGCCACAAGCAGAGCAGTAAAACTGAGCGCTGAATAATTTATCTAATATCTGTAAGAAAATTCATATACACAAAAGCCTTCACGAAGCAGAAGCACATATTCACAGCTGGTGAGAATGTAAACAATTTTTTTTTGTTTTGCTCAGAAATGTTTTTACAATGCATGTCTAAAACGTTTACAATGTCCATGTCTCTCGATTTAATAAGACAATCTAACTAAGCAAAAACTTAAATGCTAATCAGCCATGTAACTTTTCAACAATGGTTTATGGAATCCTATTCTCCAGCCAGTGTTGTCTGCATCAGGCACAGAACAAGAAGCAATGCTGGAGCATCCTAGATGTCCAATGACGGGAAATATTAAGTAAAATATCATATCTAAACTTTTATAATATAGGCAAAAGCTGGATATGGAAAAATGGAAGCCATTTGCAATGGCGTGCTGAGAAAGTGGCAGTAGATTTAATGAATGTGCTTATGTCTTTACTATCAGAGCATGAGCTCTGTAATCTCCTTTCCTTAGGCTTATTAGTGTCTAAACACTTATAAAAAGGTGGAGAAGCTGCCCTAATGTGACGTAGTACCATGTTCATCTTTTTAAAAAATGTACATTTCATGGAACTCTGTACCTACCCTTGTTATACGGTCTTTACTTCTACCAGTCTCCAGAATCTTCCTCATCACCAATAGCTGTGTCCATTAAACAATAATCCCAATTCGTCCTGCTGGCTCTCACAGCCATGCCCCTCTCTGGAGCCATATATTCAACCATTCTCAGAACCGAATAAGGAGACTCAGAATGTGTCTGCTTCCCTGAGCTTGGCCTGTTATGAACAATTATAGAAACCATTCTTTTTGTCTTCTCCCTGAAAGTGCTAGAAAGTGAACTGAATAAGAGGTTAGAAAATTAATGTCATATTGAAGTATCAAATAGGCTGTAATGGTTGCAACAAATGTTGAGATATTTATGACTGGCTGAGGTTTGTATAACGTTCAAGGATTCAATGCCCTTCTTTCTATTGGATATTTTTTATTTACGTTTCAAATGTTATTCTCTTTTCTGTTTTCCCATCCATAAGCCTCCTATCCCATGCCTCCTCCCCCTTCTTCTATGAGGGTGTTTTTCCTCCCCATCACCAACTCCTTCCCATCTCCTCTCCCTGACATTCCCTTACAATGGGGGGGGGGGTCCAGCTTTGGCAGGACCGAGGGATTTCCTCCCATTGGTGCCTAAGAAGGCCATCTGCTGCTATATATACACTGGAGCCATGGGTCTGTCCATGTGTAATCTTTGGGTAGTGGTTTAGTCCCTGGGAGCTCTGGTTGGTTGATATTGTTGTTCTTATGGGGTTGCAAACCCCTTCAGTTCCTTCAATCCTTTCTCTAACTCCTCCAATGGGGACCCTGTTCTCAGTTCAATGGTTGACTGCGAGCATCTGCCTCTGTATGTGTCATGACTTTTTATTCTTAAAATGGATTTAGTAATTTTAGAGTTCAATGAATTGAAAGACTGATTAAAAGATATAGCATCTTACTAAAAATTTAAAAGAGATCAGTTACCTTGTTATCAATTAGAATTTGCCATATATATATATATATATACATTATACTCAAATATAAGAAACAATTAGAGTGAAGAAATTAGAAGCTGTTACAATGATCAAATTCTCATGGAAAATACTTTTGTTTAATTTGGTGAGCCTGTTGGGTTACTATACAACATATTCCTTATGCATATTACATAAGGAATATAAATTTGAACAATAAATTGTCTTATATGTATTATATTTGAAAATTAAAAATATCTATAGCATATAGTAGGCATAGGTAATATTTAATAACTTTAATGCTCAGGTTAGAAAAATATGGCATTAATGTAGTACTTTCTGTGATCCTTAAAATTCAGATTTATTGTGCACAACGTCTACATGTGACAAATACATGACTGGCAAGTTGGAGATAATAAGAACATTCTTCATTTAGGTTTTATGGCTGATCTAAAATAGCTGGTTAAGAGATTGATTAGGTATTTACATATCAACTTCTGAGTTTTAATAGCCAAAGTATTGTTTTAATATTTCATCACTGGTCAAAGGATGGCCTTAGACAGTTCTAAGGAGGATCTCCTGGAAAATGATACAGGAAGGGTACCAGAGATTGTCAAGTCAAGAGATGGAACTCCCTTAAATATTACATTTGTTTTGTTTTCAATTTTAGTGTCAAGTAAGAAGCCAGTGTAGCATTGAGCTGAGCTGTATCAAACCCAGGTAGTGACTCTGTTGAAGATGGCTGTCTGTGTTTGCTTTACTCCTGTTCTTATCGACTTCTAGAAACCAACATCCTATCTTAAGACCAACAATTTTAGCTTCTTCTTTGGGAGGAAGATATCTGAGGTTGACTTATTTAGAAAAAGTATTACATTCTAGTGTCTCACGGTACTTTATGAGTGATTATATTTCACATAACCTCTTGTATAGTTTATGGATAAATTAGGAAAGAGCTGCTTCCAGGCTCAAAATATAAAGAAATGATAAGAAGAAGGAAATAGCATTTACCTCAATTTAATCAGCACATTCTGTTATAATTTTACACTGTGCACATAAATGCCCTTATGCCATATTTTTAAATATCAGTTGGTTGTGTTACTAACTGCAGGTAAAACTACATAGAATCCTGAATACAACCATTGATAATTTACATAGTAGCATATATAATACCACAATCCAGCCTTTAGAGAGAATGACAAACTTCCAAGTAAAAGCCAGAATTACAAATTAATAGAAACAACTGCATTGAGGGAAAAAAAACGAGAGTTAAAGATTTTGAACTCTGCACTAATAAACTGGATTAAATGTTAGAATCTGGTATGGTTAATTTGTCCTGGGTCACATTTCGAATAATCATGACATAATTAAACAGAAAATTCATTTAAGACTTGTTTCTAGAACATGAATTTTATATTTCTGCCTGGGAACCTGTTTATGTTTCCTCCTGTTCCCAAATTTATGGTTTTGTTTTGAATTTGTGAGTTCACGCTGTATTACAAGACACAGACATGTGTCAGGATTCAGGGACCCCAAAAAGAAATGGCACTGGAACATCAGTGCAGTAATCAATACTTTTCCCTTTTCTCTACCCTTTTTGCCTGTTGGAGGGTACTTTTCGTTCTCTTTTGTTTTTGACAATGGTCTTTTCTTTGGAGGTAAATCAATTTAGTTTGTCTTCTGTAAAAACCATGACACTAGGAGACGGCATGTGACCCTTCAGCTTGTGCTGTAGTTACATCCAAAGAAAGTAGCCATAAACTTCAAGCACAAAGGTTTGGTGACATTAAAAAGCTACCTCTTTTCATTTTTGTTGTGTCACATGTGAGGTCAACTGGTGTCCTTTGCCTCCTGAGATTTAGGTGTTATTTTTGACATCTATTCCTAATAAGTACTTAAGTCTGCCATCAGATCTTACCCTCATCTCAAATGGTCTCCTTTTATAAGACTTTTATTTCGCTTGACCTTACAAAAAAGATGTAATAGAATGTTTCCTCACTAACAACAGTAATTAAATTAGTGGAACTTTTTTTGCAGTTTCTTGGGTGAAACTTATTTAAATATGAATTTACTTTCTGGGAAATACCAACATTATGTTCTGCAGTGGCTTGGAAGTTTAGTTAACACGCTATCTAACGAGTTTCTCCACGAATAGACAAATTGCTCTGTGCAGAACAAAAAGGGGGATGGCATAAGGTCAGACAAAAGATTCTTGATTTATGTGAATTTCTTTTGAAATGCAAATGACCACACGGAACCTTTGCAAGTCTCTTAGAAGAAGTCTCCTGGGTGGTATCATTTGTACGGAGCTGGTTTAGAGTGGGGTTGTGGGTAATGGTGGGAGGGCTTGTAGTCTTGGCATTTGGAGATTAACAAGTATCAATCCCCAGAGCACTTGCCAAAGTTGCCCACGTAAATCTCTGTATCATTCCTCAACGGACATCCCCATCATTGCTGATTTCACGTGGGTGGTTTACAGCTCTGTTTTGTAAGAGGTACTTGATAAGGAAGCAATCCCACAATAGGATAGGGAAATAATATACTGCTGGGTGGTCACTCGTTTCAATTCTTGATCAACTGTAAAAGACTGTGTTCCCCAGGGTCACCATCATCAAGTCTATTGACAAATTAAATGGTTGGTAAAGTGGCAGATAACAGCACACATCTTTATTAGTCCTAAACTGTATGAATTCTTATGAGTTCTTCCGTCCTTTGGTCTTTTTTTATTGATCTATCTTTATGGGATTTCTGCATCTGTGTCTAGGGGTAAACTCTGATCTTTATGATTGTGACTTTAGCATGAGACAGGTGTAGTTTTCTGACAGAATGTTATGAATCTACTATGAAGAGTGAAGACCTGTTATAGTGTAAACACTTAGCCCAACGGAGAAGATTCTACCATTTTCTAACATTTGGATAGTGTCACTTTAAAACAAGCACAGTTGGGCCTATGGGTAAGGAACTGAGTTCAAATCTCCAGCATTCACATAAGAAGTAATGTAGTTCCATGTACCTACAATGAAGTGTCAAACACAGACAAGCATGGAGCGATCTTGTAACAACGAGCCTTCAGGGTTATTAAAAAAACCCTGTATCAAGGGAAAAAATGCAGAAGGTGGTTCAGCAAAGACATCCTATTTCCTCCCTTGGCTTCTGCATGTGTGGGCATGGAAATATATGTTAACATTCATACTCATATCACATATGTGAATATACATGTATACATGCCATTCACACACAACAAACAAACAACAGTATAAGAACAGTAGACCACATATAACAATGCTAGAGTATCAAAATACACACTGCTTCATATCATAGCACTCACAGCAACGTTGTTAATAGATTCTGAAGCCAGAAGTAATGATGGATACAAACACACACATAGTTTACAGAGATGAATACTTGGAAATATATTCAACCTGTACAAAACACATAATAGAATATTTAGTTAAAGTTTTTGGGGGATAGATTCAAAGGTTATTATTCAAACATTGCAGTTTTAGAGATAAGAAAATAAACTCTAGAAAGGCAAGGAGTATCCTTGAAATAGGACTCAGACATGTTCAGCCCCATTGTATACCAGTGATCAGTACATATTGTAGTGGAGTTAATCAAATAATAAGCAAGCTCCCTACTTTCTTTTATTCTCACACCCAGGGCTTTTCCTGCCTTAGATATGTGCCTCCATTTAATACATATTGACTTTTGTCTTTAGCATAAAACAGCATGAAGGCAATAGTTCTTTGGGAGTAGTTAATGGATTTCTAAAAATAGAAAAATAGAATCATGTCGCTACTTATCAACCATTCATATTACAAAAACCTAAATTATATCAGCCCTGGAAAGGGATGTAGTCAACATCAAGTCTCATTTAAAAGCATTTCTGGAGATGGGTAAACATAATTTTAATTCTCAGCTACAGCAATGATATTTCATGGAGAAATAGTAATGTGAGTCCGACAAACATGAATGTTGATAATCTCTTTATCTGTCTTTCTGATGGGGGTCCTGATGACAAGGTGACAGCACAAGAAGGCATGTCAGCAGGCATTCTGGGAAATCCAGCAGCTGCTTCCTCAACACGTCCTGCTTTTTCTTTCTCTCACTTCAGTTTTCTTTTTCTGCTGTTTGGCTTGCTTTTCCGCACTTCCAATCGTCCTGCGGCAAGTAAAGTTCCAGGGGAACTGTCAGGAGATCTCCTCCTTCAAGGAGCGCTGACAGGGTTCTTATCTTGGGCACTGGGAGTGTTGTGCGTGCCCCTCTTGGAGGGGAACAATGAGTGAAGTCACTCAGTCAACACAGTAGATTGGGTTGTCGTGTCTGGTTTGGGTTCTTTGCTTCTTGTACTCCTGTTGTTTGCTCTTCTCAGAGCCCTGTTCGTGACATAATGAATCAAAATTCGTCGCTACAGCTCTCACCCATTTTACGTCCTTTAAAAACTTCTCGAAGCCCTCGGACATTTCATGTCTGTCTTTCCTTCCTGTCTTGGTGTGTAGAAAACTCTTTGCTTTAGTTCAGTCTTCTCTCCCTGTTTTCAGGTGGTCATTTGAAGACCACCGTTTCCTTTTTGAAAATCATCTAATACCTGTCATTTCTTTCTTTATTATCTTGGTGATTTTCAAAATATTGAGAATCTTTCTCTTCCTTTTTTCAGTATGTCCCTACCATGTTGATTTGGTACAGCAGAGGACTCCCATTACCATGCCCACCCAGTACTGTTGTTCATCAGCATATCTAATTTATTAATTTCTTTCAAGCTCTTTGAATTTTATGTATATACCATAGTATAAATACAGCCTATAGCAGATTTCCCTCCTCACTGCAAAGTCTACTTCAGACTAAAACGAAGAATTAAGGTAATGCCTTTCTTCATGACGTGTCACTCTTTCAGCTTAGTTAAGATTTCTAGGATCTCTCTTTCTCTCTATCTCCTTACCTGATTGTGTGTGTGTGTGTGTGTGTGTGTGTGTGTGTGTGTGTGTGTGTGTATTTATCCCTCTCTATCAATTATAATGATTAGCTGGGCTCATCTCCAGGTGAGAATATATGTGAAAACTTTGCCCCAGTAGCATAATGCACCTTACTTACGGGAATCAACAATCCGGAGTACTTGCTTTTCCTTCTTGTATTTAGCAGGACACAGAAGAAGCAAACTGGTGTTGATGAAGCAGTCATGAGGCCTGGCTCACGCTTCTCCTTGTTTTAAAACAGGAAGGCTATAAAAAGATGAGAGTTAAGCCTTCTTGTCTAAAAGTGCACTAAATAAATCAACAGAAGAAACAACCACGTCTTCTCTTTACTGCCATAGACAGTTGTGTAAATTTGGTGCTGTGATAACCTTTACCACATTTTGCAAGAGGCATGCAGTTAAAAAAAATTAATCAATAAATCCAAGACTGAATGGTCTCCTTTCTCTTTTCCACATAAACATGAGAGCATAAGATATACTTAGTATTTCTCTACTACTTTTATGTTACAGGATTATTTTAAAGCTTGAATTCCACGAAAAAATAAGTATTTGGTTAAATATAAAACATCCATTTTAGGGGCTGAGGGGCAGCTCGGTGGTTAGGGGAACACGGTGCTCGTGCTGAACACCAATGTTTGGCCCCCAGTACTCAGCTTTCAGGTGAGGAAAAAGTCGTCTCAGAGGACAAGAGTGCTTTCCACTCTTCTGCATGGCCAAGGATTGGTTTCTAGGATCCACACAGTGGCTCACAACTGCCTATAACTCCAGTTCCAGGGGACATGAGACATTCTTCTTACCTCTGATGACTCTTGCATGCATTTTGACCATTTTACAAACACACACACACACACACACACACACACACACGCACACGCACACGCACACACATACATATTCTCTCTCACACATATACATAAAATAAATATTAAGCTATAAATAAATATTTAAGAAAACAAATCATAATCAGAGTCCATTGGCAATCACAATAACAAGCATTAATATAAACATTTTAGTGTCTTAAGTAAATTATTACAAATGTCTAAAAGACCAATTTATAAATAAGTTCTCTATTATCAGTTGATTTGGTTTCCCATTCTGAAGAATGGGAATGAAATTTTGAGGGTTATGCTAGACTCGGAACCCATACTCTATATGTACTATGCAGAGCCTTATATATACTGAACAAGAACTCCCAGAGGCTAAACCACAGCCTTATAATGTCATTGTTTTTAATTTAACATTTTCTTCTATTTAAATTATCCATCTATGCTTGTATGCACAAATGCTATATTAAGTAGATCTAAAATGCTAATCAGCATTTCCTAAGACTGCTAATTCCGTATATATCAATGTGGTCAGTAATAAAATCTATCATTTCATTTTGAATTTGTCTAAACAACTCATGGCTCTATTCGTTCCCTCAGAATGTTGGGAAATAGAAACACACATTAGTGCCTTTGAACAAAAGACATTTGTTCTTTCAAGGTTCTAGAAATTCATAAGTTCCAAAGAAAGGTTTGGTAGAACCACGATCCCCGAGGAATCTCTAAAATGAGTGTTTCCGTGTCTTTGTCAGTATCTGATGGTGTCTGCCATTCCTTAGGTTGTGGCAATCTATAGCCAATCTGGGCAACATCTTCATATTGTTGACTCTTCTCGGCAATTTCTCTGCATCAACATTGCTATTTTCTTTGATTAGAGGCTCATGGCTCGTCAGACTCTAAGATGAATCCACACTGGTCATGTATACGAAAGCCACACTTTTAAATATCACTGTATTTTGAAGTTCTGAGTGAATATGATTTGGGGGGGACACTGTGCAATCCAGTACAGAAGCATATGGTGGCCATTCACTTGAGATCACTCAGCTAGCTACAGCAACAGATTTATATAACTTCTTCCAAAGCGAAAGGGTCTATGCAAGGTGGATATGTGAAACAATACAGAGGACAACAAACACTCCACAAATGTCACCTGTGAATGGGGGTGAAGGAAAACATATGTTTTGCTTTGACAAGGAAACCTAAGAAAGCATAACATTTGTGTCCAGACAGAGTCTTACAGCAGCCTTGGAGCTTCCAGTCATTTAGAAAGTCTGTGCTCTGCCAGCTTTGGTGCTGGGATAAGGGTGGTTTGTAGGACTCCTCGGCTGGAACATAACAGAGAAAACAAAACTAGACTAAACTAGATCAGACTAGACTCAACTTCCATGCTTGAGATCTCAGGGTGGTAAGATTAGCACAATGTTCTTTCTCTTTGTATGTGATGGGGAAATGGCTTTTGGACACTGAAAACACCTCTCCCCCCCCCTCCCCCTCTCTCCCTTTTTTTCCCCTCCCTTCCCCCCTCTCTCTTTTTTTCCCTGCTTACCTCCCTCTCCCTCTCCCTCTTCTTCTCCTCCTGCCTACCTCCCTCTTCCTACCCGCTCTCTCTCCTCTCTCTTTCTCTCCAAGCATTTTATTCATGTACAGGTAGAGTATATGGAAAAATGATGGGGAAATTACATGGAACTGTGATATGGAAGGAAAGCTCCTAAAACACTCCTTGCTTGTCTAGGAAGGTTTTGAACAAAGTACCACAAATAGGAAGATTTTCAAATGACAAGATTTTTTTTTTCTGCCCTCCTGTCTGGAAGTCTAAGAACCCAGTGTCAGTAGTTGATTTCTGAGTCCCAGATATACTGTTCTTCCAGTGTCGTCCTCTGCTAGATTGTGCAGGTTTTTCTCTGCAGTCTTTTATATAGGAATCCTAATACCAATCCTAAGGTCCCTGATGCATGACCCACTCACTTTCCCAAAGTTCCACTATCTGACAGTAAATAGCATCTAGGATGTCTTTCTATGGGACATGGACACTCCTAATGTGGCTGCTCCTTATAGAGTTGATGATCATTTTTTTTTAAATGTTAAGAAACATTGCTGCAGAATAATCTGCCCCAAGCAAGGAGAGCGTCTTTGTTGAGAGTCTTAATGAATTTCATCTACAAACATTTGTATTAGTTGTACTCCACACTTACAGAGTTAATGATAATATACTCTGAAGTAAAGTGAATATTAAAGATTGATTCTGAAAATTTTATCAGAAAATGTAAATGACATTATATTTAAAACCCAGGTATTACTTGCAATTTAATTATTACAATCTAAAGTCTTGGAAAGAAAAGTTAAGGTGGTCTGAATTCGATGTATACAACCACTGCTCGCTTGAGTTATGTCATCTTGCAGCCTAGTATTTTCAGTAGGATTTAGTCATCTAAATATGAGAGAGAAGTCAGAGTTCCTGAGACAATGAGATGAGAAGGAGTCTCCAAGGGTGTTTTATTTACTTGTTTCATTGTCCTAAGAAAATACTGTGCTAAATCAGCATGCTGAAGAGTTCATTTTGCATCCGAGTTAAGAAAGGAAATTCCAGCAGCAGAAGCTTGAGACCATTGGTCCCTTTACATCAGTAGCAATACCGCCAAGGTCAATGAATGTGGGCCTTGAACTTGTTTTCACCTTTCTACCACATCCGGGGGTTGAGCTCAAGGAAGGATGCCACCTCATCTTTGGCTGTGCTCTTCCAACTCAACCATTCCGGTTTAGCAAGTCCCTCATCAATATGCCCAGAGGTTTGTCTTCCAGATGACTCTAGATTTTGTCAGGACAACAACAAACACTGTCACATGCTGAACAGAGAGAGAAGTACTGCTCTTCCATTGGCTAGAACTCAGTCACATGATTTAGATAAGTGAGAAGGCTATTCAGCTTCCTGTAGGTGAAGAGATATGATTCTTGACTCACAAATAACATTGTTATCTCAACATAAATTCATTATAATGATCGAGACACTCGCAATGACCAAAGCCTTCAGATGCCTGTACTGAAGCATTGTTTAACAGTTTAATGCTCTAAAATGGTAGACCTAGAGGACAGTGCAGCTCAGCCACTCAGATCTGATTTCAAGCTGTAGTTTTGATCCAGCCTGCTCTGCTGTTTCTCCGTTGAAGACCACATTTGTTATCCCCACACTTTGCAGGGACTATAGTGTGGAAACGTTCCATTAACATTCGACCAAAGTTTCCTAATGATCAGCAAATAGCGTGCATATGAGCGCTGTGAAGCATCATCTGGAAATCTTTAAAATAAAATAGTTTTTCATCTCTCTCTGATAGTTAAGTTGTGCTTCTAAACAAAGGCTGAAGAATAGACTATCAGAAACCCTGTAAATGTTCCTTAAACTTTATTGTACAATGCCTTTGAATGTGTTCCTTTGGTGGGTAGTAGAGATGAGAGAAAGAACATAAAATGTAAGTAACAACCTGGAATGAAGCCAGCTGAACAGACAGACTACAGAAACCGCCACAATAAAACACAAACCCCTCAATTGTTCATTATGCTTTATAATTTTCATTGACCTTGTCTCCATCAATTATACCTCAAACACTAATGTTTGTCAGCTAACTGAAGGGAAAATTCATAATGAGCAATTTTATTAAAAAATGAGAAATTAAAGGATAGAGCTAGCATGGGATGTTTGGCAGATTGCTGAAGAGATAGACAGATTTACATGCTCAATATAGCACATATGAGATGCTGAATAATCATGCTCTCATCTTAGATTGCTAATGGATATAAGGAGCGACTCATCTGAAAACTGAAAAGGAAACAAGGCAGGGGGACAGAGACTTATCCAATTTGCATCAAAGGCCAACTGCATTGATCTTATTTATTCTTAATGTTTGCTCCCCTGTTAGTTTTTATGTCCCTATCAGTACATGACAGAAAAGGTAAAGTTATGTGAAGAACTAATCAGTTCCAATTCTATTCTTTTAAAGGAATGCAACAATTCGTACAAATTGCTTAGAAATATTGTATGGTGTGTGTGTGTGTGTGTGTGTGTGTGTGTGTGTGTGTGTGTGTGTTACACTGCTGTGTACATTATTTTTTGTGTATGAGTGCTTCTAGCAGGGAGTATGTGGCCGTGAGGGAACAGCCTTCATTGTCTGGACTCATCGTCCCCCTTATCTGGGACAAGGTCCCTCCTTCTCCCTACTTTCATCAGACTATGTCTTGCAAAGCTTTAAGAGATGATCCTGTGAAGAACTTTCCTCCCTTAAAGAGAATGCATACCTACATGTACGATTTAAACAAAATACATTGCTGAAATTTCCAGCACATATCTAGCAACAAAAACCAGATAAATATTTCATAATTTCTAATAAGAATTTCTGTTATTCCAAAGAAAGTCAAAGTTCACTTGATGAGGCAGAAATCAGATATTTTGGATACTGGAAACAAATCAGAATTTGTTCCCACACTGCTTGGTTCTTTCTGTGGTAGGCAGTTGAATTTGATCACAAATACCTTTGGATAAATGCCATTATATTATCATAAGAGAGGAAATGAATCATTTTCTTAATGAGAAGGATCCATTATCATACATCTCTGAATGGCAACCCTTGAGAAGAGATCTGTCTAAATCCAGGATCTATGGGTGCGATGAGTTCTTCCTTAGTGCTTTGAAACTCTGTTCTTTAAAAAAAAAAAAAATAACAGAATTTTGTTTGGGGTACAAAATAAGTTTTCCCTTTTAGGATTGCAGGGCGTATATATAAGGTACGATGTGATGCAAAGTCCAGATTGGAGCCGGCGGATTTGAAATAGGACAGCAAAGAATCAAAGAGATTTTCATGGTTCTACAAAATTGAACTACAATCCCCCCCCACACACACACACAAAGAGTATCATTATCTCTTCAGTTAGACATTGTACAGAAATAAGGATTTGAGATCTCACAAAGGAAACAATAAAGGAAATCTCTTTATGTTCTCACGGTCAATGATTGAATTTTTACTTCTGGAGCATTTGTCATTTTAACAGTGGGTAACTTTACATATGTGATGAAGGCATTAGCTTAAACAAAACAAGGGGTCATTTCCTGGGTCTCATTTTTTTTTTATTCACTATTGGTGACTGTGTGAAACCTTGTACCAACACACTGAAGTTCCAGTCTCATCCATGAGCCGTAATATACTTTTAGGTGATTAAAAGGGCTTCCGATTCATTTGGGGCTTTTCAAACTTAAAAACAAAAGTCTGCTCCACCATTTTGTTATAGCACACCTTCTAAAATGATGTGGAGTGGGGATCTTTCGGAGCACTGGAGAGACTGGTAGCAGGTCATGGGTCCTCAAGAGGGGACGTGACATATTCCTAGAGTTCTCAAGCAACACAGATTAGATTCACTAGTGAGTGCTGTTCATCCTTTCCTTTACTTAACTTCCATTGTTTCTCTTTTAATGCAGCAAGTGATGGTTCATAACTTCCTGTGATAATCACACACGCATGCGCACACATACGCACACACACGCAAGACGCACGCACACACGCACGCACGCATGCACGCACGCACGCACGCACGCATGCACGCATGCACGCACATACACACATTTGAGAACGTTAAAAATAGTGCCTGCCTATAAATACAGTGCTGCGAGCTCCTTTGGCCTTAGAGTATGCACAGGAACAGAGAAAGGGCTCCAGAAGACCTTCCTATTTGCTGCCACATGGTAGAAGGAACAACCATTTAACTTTGGCAGCGAGGCTGGAGAACAAAGGATCTTGATGCTGACTTAGTTGGGAGCTGTGCTGCAGTAGCTCGGGCGTTCACGGTCTCAGACAAGGCGCGTGCCCATTGCGTGTTATCACACAGGTTCTCTACAAAAAACCATGCAGGGGCCAGTGTAGCTATGACACTGACCATAGATGGCCGTCACGGTTTATCTCTCCACAGCTTCATGTCTCCCGGATGTACTTTTCTCTTTAAAGTATTCATACAAAGAGAAGTTCTTCTGCCTCAGGATTCTATGCTATTTGCTACATTTCATCGCTTCAAAACCCATTATGTTTTGAAAGCTTCCTGAACCCTTCAATCAAGAGCAAAATCATCTTTCAACTTTTAAACTTCTGGTGAAAAAAAAAATTCTTCTTTTTTGAAAATGTGTGGCATATTATGTGGCAAAATATTTAAATATTTAAATAAAGTGTTGCTATCTTTTGAACAACTCATATTTCAGATTACTAAAGTGAGGTTCATTAACTCTGTGAAGTGGGCTAAAGTACTATTCAGACACAGATGCGTGTACTTTTATATAAGATGGATTTACTATCTATTGATATAAGTATTAATTACCATCTCAAAATGAATTAATTGCAATCAGAAATTTCCAACTTCTTTCAGAAGAATAGTATTTTTTTTCATATTTGTCTGCCTCAGAATCTTTCTGGAGAAAGATAGAACAAGAAAAACAAACAAACAAAAAATAATGCAGGAGCAAGCACATCATTCTTGTCTGGTCAGGCGTTTTTACACATTATTCTAATTGCCTGATGTCTTGTTGTAGGTAATGACCCATATATTTTGTTTAAATTTGATATGGGAAAATTGTGTGCTAAGGCAATTTTACCCAGAACAAAGAATCCATCTGAACAGCCTTTAAATAAGTAGCCTTTGACTTTAAAACTGGTTTCTTAATAAGTGAAACAGTTTCTCTTTTCCTTCCTTCCTTCTGTTTTTTTTTTCTGTTTTCTTTTCTTTTTTCCCTCTTCATATGCTAAAATCGGTTTTCCAGATTCTACCTTAAGGCTCAGGTTTTAAAGACTTTTGTTTACCTAAAGGAAGAAAAAAATACCTTGAGCAAATAACCCACCTTTAAATTGCTGCTCACTAAAAGCATTGAAATGTGCTCTCTCCAACACAGATTCTCTGGAATCTGGCAGAAAATGATGATGTTGCTTCTCTTGGCCTTAATATCATCTGCATTAAATTTCTAACTAAGGACCTCTTACTGTCGCTTCTTTAATGTGCAAGTTTTGTTTATTACCTTAAAATTTTCTTTAAATAGCACTGATATAGTATCATGTTTTCTTTAGGCACATTACATTATCAAAGGTGATCTTGACAAAGCATTCTTTTATGAATCAATTCCAAATGTGTCTTCAAGAAAAATAGAAAATATACACTATCAAATAACTTTGCTTCAGATTTAATTTCTAAATAGAAATAATTACACACAAGAAGGCACCAATACAAAATGATGGACCTTGTTTTGTGGCTTCTAGAGTGTATGTGAACATAAATACTGATGTTTAGTAAAAACCGACTTATTAGATACAATCATTGACTCAAACTCCTCTGTGGAAGTCATTTTCATGCTCTACATATGAATACATTTCTGTGAGATAAAATGCAGCAATTTTTACCCTAGGAGACAGGAGGAATTGTTGGGTGGGCACCCTCCAATCCATTCTCTCTGATTCTCCAAACACACTCATTCTGAACAGTTTCAAATGATTGTATAGGTCATTTAAAGAAATGCTCTTGCAATAGAAAAGTAGTTAAAAACCAGAAGAAAACTCCTGAACAGAATGTGTGGGTCTCTTTTCCCAGATCTCCTTTAAAATTAAAGTCTCATTAGCTTATGTGATGATTAATTCTTGCAGAATATTATTACAGAACTTGTTTTTGCTGGAAAGATAAAAGTTTTGAATCCAAGAGCAATATAATTTGCTTGAGATTAGAGGAGGTATTTCTTGGATAGAAGAAAAAGGTTTTTTTTTCTTTCAAAAATTGACTTAAAACCTAGTACAATGTCCAAGTCACAAGTTTTAAATAGTCATCAACTATTATAGGGCAACCTAAAGAGGCAGTAGATGTTAATCCAGGACATTTTTGGATTTTTCTTTTCCATGGCGTTACCAAACCCAGAACTCTTGTCTTGAGGTGGTGCTGAATTACAACACATAAACTTGTTTCTCGTTAACATTTTTTTCTTTTTCCTTACGATCCTAATTCAGAGTCAATACTTGAAGAATTTAGCAGTTTTGACATACACTCTTTAGCCATAAAGAAAAAAAAAGTGCTTTCTCTTTTTCTTTATGGCTAAAGAGGGTACTTTAAAAATCTTAAAGTGACTTGATGCTTCATGAATAGTGTGGCTTAGTTCAGTCCTTTGACGGGCGACAGTTTTATTGCCACCATCAAGGAGCCTTCTGGAATGCCAAGAGAACGCTCCTAATTGCTTGCTTAAATGTTGTTGGCCATTTTGGGGGAAAACATTCCATTTCTCATTATAAGCAAAGGAGAACTAAGTTCAATGGAGGCACCAAAACACATCCCAGCAAACAAAAGACTCCTCCAATGTCCTCAAATACAGTTTCTTTCCTAATATTTTCCAGTAGGGGGAACTAAAGATTCGCCAAGCAGAGGCTAGCTTTGCTCAGGGACCTGAGTGAGTCCCTGTCAGGCGCTTTTATAATCACCTGAATAAGCATCAAACAGCTACCAAGCAAGGCTTTTGATCACACGTGGGTCCGGCCACAACGGCCATGTCAGGGTACCTTAGACAGTGGCAGGTATCTGATTTAGAGTGGCCTTCCTTAACTATCTCCCGTCCTAATAGCACGCATTCGGTAGTTTTTGCTTGGAATGTATTCCCTTTTATCGTGTTTGGACTGAAATTCCGCTCGAGCTCCTGTTAGCCTAGTTGGGTTATCAGCACTCCTAAATCAGAGCCCGCTTCCCGAATTTCCTTTTAGAGGTCCTAAAACGAGCGAAGGCTCTAGAAAACCACTTCCTCCAAGTCTTTTGATCCTCGACCTCCTCCATTCCTAGAGTCTTCTACCGGACTCTTTTATCACAAGGTCCCGAATTATGGTCAGTGAGTGTTGAGAGGTCAGAAGGCATCCAAGCAACATTAGCCGGATGCCAATCCTTCCCCCTCTTTTCTCTTGGGGATCCTGTAGTTAGCCATAGATCTTAGCTAAAACAAGCCGGAAGAGGTTAGAGATACTCTCTCCCCTACACCCACACAGTTGTGTGTGTGTGTGTGTGTGTGTGTGTGTGTGTGTGGATGGGTTCACTTACAACCGTCTAGGATATATGTACTCAAAACCTTTCTGCTCCAATAGGTACTTCAATCCCTCTCCTGCTCTCCCTGTTGGCCAGCTTCCTTCTGGTAAAAGGTGAAGTGTGTGTGTGTGTGTGTGTGTGTGTGTGTGTGTGATTTTTAACAGGTAATGAGGCTGTGCCCGGGGTCCTGGAAGATCATCTTTTTTTTTTTTTTTCTAGAAAAGCTCTTGTGCAGCTCCGGCAGACGGAGCGATGAATAATTAGGAAGGGCTTCCATGAAATCACTCACCGAGAAAATTACCTGCCCATTAAACGGGGCCGCGTGACGAGCGGGAGGCTGGAAGCCCACCTCACCCCTCCGGAGGAGGGAGGGGGACGCCCAGGAGGCTCCCAGAATGGGAAAGAGTTGATGGCTAATCGCAGTCCTAGCGAGCCCGAAGCGGCTCCACATTGGCTCATTTCCGTCCCCCCTAAGACTCATCGCTTGCCCGGTTACCCTTGCTCGGCGGACCCCGGTTCGGGCCATCGCCCCCTGCACGGGAGGGTGATCGGGTGGAGGTGGAGATCAGGCACCCCCCCCCCCATCCTCCAACCCCTCCCGGGGATACACTGGGAGCAGCTCTTTCCTCCCCTCCTCTCCTGCTTCCTCGCCTTCCCTCCTCCAAGTCCTTCCAGCCCCGGGCAGCTGCTGGAGGAGGCGGACGCAGCGCAGCCTCCGCCGCAGAAGCAGTGACTGTCCGGAAAGGGGCTGGAGGCTCACTGCTCCTGGAGGCTGGACCACGCGCTAGCATCCTCAGGGCTCCCGGGTCCGGAGCTCCTAGGGCTGGCGGCGCTCGCCCGCAGCAGCTGGACGCTAGATCTCTCCGGGGCGGCCCCTCCGGGGTGGCCGCGGCCTCGGCTCAGCCCCTCCCTCTTCCCTTGCTTCTTCTCCTCGCCCTCCTCCTCGCTCCCTCACCACGTAGGAGTTCCCATTCTCCACCCAAGCCGTCCTGCTTTTCCCCTTTCCTTCCTTTTGGAAACCAGAGACTCCGAAGGAGGCGACCAGGCTGCGGAGGAGAGGGCCGGCTCGCAAAGTGCTGCTTTGACACATCCTTAGGATGGAAGTTAAGTGAAAACAGAACAACACAAAACAAAACTCCGCGAAGTGTGGCAGCTACGGAGGAGACCAAGGGGAGAGAAAACTCGGTGGGCAGGCCAATGGTTGCTCCGCAGCGCGTTGGCAAGTTTGTGGAACACTTTCTAGGAATTAGGTCTTTTTTTTTGTCCCCCATCATCTTCTTGACTTCTGAAGAAAGAAGTTGGGTTTGGAATGCAATGGAGTCTAAGGAGACAGGGCTAGACGCACGTGAATAGTCCCGCCAGCTGGGCTGAATTTGTGGGAATTTAGGAAGCCAGCCTGCGGAAGTACAGCGGCTCTGGAGTCCCCTGGGTTCATTCGGATGGCACCTAACGTGTCCCGTGTCAGACCTCTTCACCAACAGCTTCCGATGTTACCATTTTGCTCTTAAATTTATCTCTAGGAAAGTCTAAACTTCGGACCTACCTCCTTTTTTGATACTTATTTTTGTACTTCTGCTCTCTGGGATTGGTTTCTTAAACAACCTGGATCCTTTTTCATATGTCAAAATGACCCCTCTGATGTTTGCACTACTATTGCTCTTTGGATTTCTCTGCATTCGGACGGACGGTGAGTTAAAACACCCCTTTCTTTCCGAGATTGTTGTGGCTTCTAAAGAAAATGACAGTGTAGTTGGTAGTGTGTGTTGGCCATGCGCAAGCTCTTCAGGGGCAGAGGTTCTACTCTTTTGTTTCTAACCTGCTGCTGGTGGAACAGGAGATATCCACCTATTGTTGTTGTGATTAATTAATTGAGTTTTACAGTAAGTGACGGGCTCTCGGTTTAGAAGAGTAACTATTAAAAAACAATGTCAAGGACGAACCCAGGATGGTTGCGGCTATTCTCTCGTTGGTATTTGTTCTGGTATCTAAACTTTGTCTTAGGCATTCAACTAAAGGACTATAGTAGCTGATACTGGAAGGTGCATTCAGTGAGTGGGATTTGATACTGGGTATCTCGACGTTCAAAGTGTGTCACCTGTGTGTCAGCGAAGGCTATCCCAGCACGAAATCAGAATGAAGGACTTAGATCACAGAAAACTATCACAAGTGAGACTGGGCGAGGCTCCAGGAAGGAGGCAGTACCCACTCTCTGGGCTGGTTGCAAGCTGGGAGCCCTCAGCTGGGTCCCCAGTGGGCAAACACAATAGAGACTCAGAACAGGTGCTGTAGGTATCTCCCGCTAGGCTGTGCCACTCTGTCAAGCAGACAGTTTTCAACCTCTGGTTTTCCTGTCTTTTGTTCAGAGTTAGTTTCCTGGGATATTCTCACTGTCTATATCAGGCTCTTGTGAGATCATTACCCAATCCTTTTTTTTTTTTTTGTAGCTGTTTGAATGAGAAGTATTAATAATTGTAAATAAACTATGGGCTTCTTCTTTGAAAGTAAACCATATTGGTGTTAGCTTTCTAGGGACATTGATTTTATTTTTTTTTAAGTATCCATGGCAAGTGTTTATGAAGAGTGGATTGAGCCACCATACCCGAGCATGGCAATAGCGTTCATTTTTAATGCTTATAAAGAATCTGAGGAATATTAATCCAAATATTTAAGACATCAAAATAACATGTTGCTACCTAAACTTTCCTTTGAATTCATTACTTGGGACATTGCCTATTATTGCCCGTCTGTTTGAGACAACTGTGGTTCTGGCAGCTGCTGTACAGACCCTGAGGACCAGACTCGAAGGGAAGGCTATCTGTAAACACAAGGCAGTGCGGAAGAGGAGTGAGGGTACCTCCTGCCAAGTGGCTGTTTTCAGCTGTGGAGTACACGAGTTCATTTGCCCCTCTCCTAGTGATAGGGATTCAGGAGGGGTGCCTGCGTGCAGTGTTCCTCTTTCCCTGCAAAGTAGGAGAAGCCTAGGATTTGGTCACTTCAAATGATATAATGGTGATTTCTATCATTGTATCAATAATCACTTCATTTCTAACAGGTTTGCCTTTACCCTACCTGAATGTCGTCCTAACACAAAGGTTTATGCATTCCAAGTATGTCTGAGTGTCATACTAAGACTTTTCCATAGCAATGCGTTTAAAAACTATATATCAGACTATAGAATTATCACCATTTCTGACATCAGAGTCTTGGGGAAGAATACAATTAAATTGCTCCATGGAAGTGGCAGATAGAATCCGAAAAGATTAGTTACAGAATGTAATTAACGTGCTAAGGTGTTTGGATGTGTATGAAACAACTAACCAGTGTGCTGGACCAGCAGCAGTAACATAATGTCTATCTTCCTTTTCTCCCTTCATTCCCTCTACCCCTCCTGTCTTATCCTTCTCTCTCTTCTCTCCATCTTTCTCTTGCATGCTCTCCACCTCCTTTCTCCCCTCCTCATCCCCCTCTTCTTTCTACCCCTCCCCCACAAGACATGTCTGGAACCTTTGTTCTGATTTTCCATTATAAATTAAAGAGGCAGTTTTGGAGTTTGGACCATCTGCATGGGAGTTCATAGTAATAAAAAGGGGGAAAAATTGCCTACAGGTAAAAGAGTTAAGACCAAAGAGACAACATTAAATTTCATACGTGTAAAACCAGGTTGTGTTTCGAATCTGCTGGGTCAGAATCACAGCCGTTATAGACATTCTTACTGAATTTGCACATAACCAGCCATTCGACATTGGATTGTCTTTGGATACTTCAGAATGGTGACAGTTCTTCCACGGGGATTGTTGAAAATTTGGGATGTGGACAATACTGCCACCTAGGCTGTTGCAAGGCTCGGGACCCGGTATTCTTATATCTAACGAGGAGGCTGGTGTATAGAATCTCTCATCTCTGGGCTCATCCTGGATTCTGTGATATTTATTTAATTATTGTCCTCTCAGAGCTGTGGTCTTATTTTCCACATGAATTTCAAATTTAGAGAAGCTTGTACCATTCCAAAGATATACTGACTATCCTTGTGCTCAACATAGAAATTAATTTTATTCAGTGACAAATGATACATAGATTTGCATTAAAACTTGCTTGGTGGGTTATTTATATGTGCATTTTTATGGTGCATGAAAAAATGTTAGAGTTTTGCCTCCTCATAGCAAATTTGTGCTAATATTATTTATGAGTTTTCAGAATCTTTCCCTATAGCAAGCCATGAAGAATAAATACTAAGTTGGTTGAGAATTGATGATGAACTTAAGAAAATGTTTGATGTGAAGATATTTTTTTGAAACAGATTAATAGCCGCATAGAGGATTTGCTCCCTGCAATATAGAATGTGTAATGAATTTAGGCTTTGTTTGGTATATATCACTTCTAAATACTAGTGGTTTCAATCAGTTAAAGGGATAGAATTTGAATGATTGCAAGATTTTAAATTATAATCCCATCCCATATATCAATTTGATAATTTCACAAGACTTCTGAAAGGTGTTTTCACAGTGATAATGGTTTCCTCTTCTTTACTCCTTACCTATTACTACATGAAAATGACACATGTGGTATTTGGGAAGATAAAGATAATGTGTGTGCACAGCGCAGATGCATAATCTCATATAGGTTTATACATTTTGCTAAAGTGTTTCTTTCAGTAATGGGCTTATTATCGTAGCCATATGTAGCCCATTTAAGAACTTGAATTGCATATAAGTAACCTGAAATGTGTTCTTGTAGCTGAGCAGTAATATCACATTTGAATTGGCTTTGTTTGAGTAACCTTTGACGCTGTGCAACATGTGGACCATAAACCGGAAGGATTACTTAGAACATTAAACTAGAAAATCTCAAAGTAAAAGTCATGATTATGTGAACACACACACATACAGACACACACACACACACACACACACAGAGAGAGAGAGAGAGAGAGAGAGAGAGAGAGAGAGAGAGAGACTACAGAAAAGTTCTTGTTATTTTATTTTTGATCAGCTTGTAAAAGTAGCATCTTTGAGAGTAAAATATGGATAGGCAAGGAAATAGCTTATACATGAATATGTGTATAGTGTGTGTATAGTGTGAGATAGGGTCATCCCCTACCCTGAGGGATTATACATATACATATACATACATAAATATATATATATATATATATATATATATATATCCTCTGAAACAAGTGCAATTTGGTTTCTGAATAATGTTAGAAAAATGGAGGCTGGGATTATCTTATGTCTATTCTTATTTTTCTTCTGCTTCCTTCTTCTTTTTTCCCAGTCCCCTTCCTTTCATTTCATTTTCGCTTTTCTTCTTTTATTTTGGACATTGTAAAGGAAATTAGAGACATTTGAAGAGTGAAAGAGATTGTGTATAGTATCTATAGAATGGTGATTGATCAAATTGGCACTAAGGGTGTTAAACTAATATTTGTTTGTTTTAGGTGTATGCAAATTTGGTTTACACATCCTTACTTTTCTTTAAGTGAACTATATAATTTTAAATCAACGTGGTATGTATGCTGTGTCTTTCAAATGTAGACAAACAGAAGTGCCAGATCTGAGTTCAACAGAAATGGAAACTTACAAGATAACATTTGATGGAATTAATTTTAAATAACAAACTTTTCATCTCTCCTACACTTTCTCCAGCTATAGACCCGCCAACCTCAACCAATGCATGACATGGTATTAATTTTCTTCTTTAAAAAACATTGAATGAAAAAGGACTGAGTGATTACACTCTTTTTGAGGAGAAAGTTTTACAAAATCCCATTTTGAGTTTTTTGATTGGGTGCTATGTCAGGATGAATATTTAACGTCATCTGTGGCATGGACTGTACAGACCCCAACTACTTATCTATAATTCAAAGTCGTGTTGGAGTCACCAGGTCTCGGTCATTATCGTGCTCTTCTTCATTTCTGCCACTCCTTACAAGCCTTCATCTCCTCGATATGTATGCTGTTGTCTGTAAGACGGGCTAATCATTCGGCAGAAGAGTTGGATTCACCAAAATGCCTCTATACCCTGCATAGCTCCAGGTCCTGGAGCACTGTTTGCCAGTTCACTCTGACTACGTGGCACTTTAGCTTAATAACTGGTGACACTATAACAAATTCAAGCCCAAGATAGAACACACTTACTTTGTAGTTATTCCCATCTCAGTCAATAGCTTCATAATTCCCATTTTTGATGAACAAAACAATTGGCAAACAATGAATCATCTTCACTCGCTCTCATAGCTCATACATAGCTCCTATGGACTATTGGAAACTTAGCTTGATTTTATTGTATTTTTCTCATCCACCATCCGATAAACAATTTAAAACACATTATAGACTAAAAAATATTTTTCAATGAATGTCAAATTTTGCCCAGATTCTAGAATTACTGATTCTGCTTTATTAATACATCAGGTTTACTAAGCTATCAGGTTTGTTAAGCAACCCTTCCTTTTGCTCTTCCTAGTTCTCCACACTTTAGCCGATAGGACATTTACTGCACGTGTAAATGAACTGTGTGTTCTTCTTCTTCTTTTTTTTTTCTTTTTTTCGGAGCTGGGGACCGAACCCAGGGCCTTGAGCTTGCTAGGCAAGTGCTCTACCACTGAGCTAAATCCCCAACCCCTGTGTGTTCTTCTGTAGCTCTTTGCTCATGGCTTCTACAAAGCCTGGAAAAGATGTGGAAGACTCAGTGAACGCAGACTTTCTTCTACCTATTGACTTCAATGACTATACGATCTAGCTAGAATATATATGTAGAACTAGGGAGGAAGTCATTTAGTTGACTCTAGGCCTTTGCATATGATCTTTACAGAAAATGCTTTAATCCAGATCTTAGCGTTGGTAAAGTTTCTCAATTACTTATTGATATTGGAATTGGATTCCAGTGTCATCGTTTTGGAAACACGGATGCACGAAAACAAAAACAAACAAACAAAAACTTTTCAATTACTCTAATAGATTCCTGATATAATCAAGATATAAAGAGAGAATGTGCATTTTGGGGCTTAGAATTTTGGCAGGCTCAGTCCTTGATGGTAGACCCCAAAGTCTGTGCATGGAAGAATGAAGCTGGGTGTGAGTACCAAGTGGAAGGACAACCCTGCTCATGTCCTGAGTAAGAAGTAGAAGATAAGGGAGAGAAGACACTGGTACATGTGACAGTCAAAGCTAAGTTCCTGGCATATGTTCTTAATGCAGTTGTCTGATGACAATCAAACCTATGTTTGGCTGTACTTAATAACTGCCAGCAAAGCAGGTAGTGTCACCTGTTTCTGCATGTCTTTCTGACAGAGGCACTACTCTGTTTTCCTACTACAAAATCATACAAAACCCACCCAGCTTCCTCACATTAGACCCCCAACTCTAGAGGTTCTCGCCTGATCCAGAGAGTGCAATCTTTTGAGTCTTTGAAGATGTTGGTAAACCTTTCTAAAATTGCTCCTTTTGAAGTACTATTTATATTCCACCTTGGTCTGATACAATATATTTTATATTACTCACCTCTAGTTAGAAACGTGTGTGTGTGTACATGTGGGTGTGAGTGCGTTTTAAGAAATATAAAGGCATAAACATATTAGCATGTCTACAATTAAAATTAAGGATCAGTCAAAACATGTGAAGTCCTCAAGTCACAGGAGATGAACTCTGTTAGTCCCTCCACAGTAAGTTGTGTGATTTCAAGTTTCTTTGTTGCCTAACTGGAGAAGGAAGATGGATAAGTAGGAAATTAGCCTTACTATGAAGAAGTCTCAGCTCCGGACCTGAAGGTTTGATGATGGCTAATGAGATAGCTTATATAACCCTTTCCCTAAGTGGTGATGTTGTCTTCATGATATTGGATTCTGAAAGCATAGGCAACCACATGCATTTTCTAAGACCTAGAATCTTCCTTCTATTAAGTAATTTTGAATACAGTTTGGAAAAAGTAGGAAGCTAGTGGCCCTGTCAGAAAGACATGCAGAAACGGGTGACACTGCCTGCTTTGCTGGCAGTCAGTAAGTACAGCCAGACATGGGTCTGTTTGTCATCAGACACCTGCATTAAGAACATGTGCCAGCAACTTAGCTTTGACTGTCACATGTACCAGTGTCTTCCAAAGCCCAGAGCACCGGCAGACGCACAGTACATAGTCAAATATTTGTTGAACAAATGAAAATGTGCTTACAGAGTGCTTTTGTGAGGTTGAGGTTTTTTATTTATTTGGAAGAATGTTTTGTTTAATTAAAGTGTAATTACTTTTTCCCCTCCTTGCTCCCATTTTCTACCTGCCCATCCCATGTCTGACCCCACCTTCCCTCCCAAATTCATGACTTCTGTTTTTTAATTGGATATTTTATTTATTTACATTTCAAATGTCATCCCCTTTCCTGGTTTCCCTATAGAAAACCTCCATCCCATTCCCCTTCCCCCTTCTTCTATGAGGGTGCTCTCCCACCAACCCACACACTCCCTCCTACCTCCCTGCCCTGGCATTCCCCTGGGTGCATTGAATCTTCACAGGACCAAGGGCCTCTCCTCCCATAGATGCCAGATAAGGCCATCCTCTGCTATATATGCAGCTGGAGCCATGGGTCGCTCCATGTGTACTCTTTGGTTGGTGGTTTAATCCCTGGGAGTTCTGTGGGATCTGGCTGGTTGATATTATTGTTCTTCCTGTGGGGTTGCAAACTTCCTCAGCTTCTTCAGTCCTTTCTCTAACTTCTCCATTGGGAAGCCTGTTTTCATAACAAGACCCAACACAGAAAATACTTAAAATACCATGGTGTGTGTGTATTTGTGTTGTGTGTGTTTGTGTGTGTGTGTGTTTCAGAGAGATTGAGATAGATAGATAGATAGATAGATAGATAGATAGATAGATAGATAGATAGAATGTATGTGTATGCATTGCATGTCTATAGAAACTTACTTAGAGAAAGTTATTAAATATTGCAGTTATAAGGAAATTATATGATTTCTGTTGACTCGATGCTATTCTTTCTCTTTGGCAAAAGATACAGATTTGACCATTTGTTGTAATATACCTCCTTTGTAACAGTCAAAGAATATTTTCTACAATGGTTATTACAGTCATTCTTTCTCTCTTACCCACTTGAACACTGCTATAATGGTTTAACATAGCTCTAAGTATTGTACATATTTTGACAACAAACTTCTTAAAATTATTCTGGTATGCTGTAGTAGTCCATCCCTTTCCAGGAACACTGATGTAAGTGATGACATTCACTTCAAAAATTGAGACTTTTCTGGATATTAAATACATATTTCAATTTCTATAAACTGTTACCAACAAATACAAGTGGTTGCTTTAATTCGGAAGTTGATCCAAAATTAGTTCCCAAATATGCAATTCTGTAATAATTGTAAGATTATTATTAAAGGAAGCTAAAAAATATCTATCACTTACACACAATACACATTATCCTTCTGTCCATAGAGTTGACTTAATCAAGGGCCTATTAAAAAGAGATACTAATTTGAGCTATGGTTGGTGATATAAGTAGAACCTTCTTTAAATACTGATTTGACTTTTAAAATTATTTGTATTTGTTCTGTGTGAGTTTGTGTGTGTGGATGTGGATACACACATTTCAAGTTGAGACAGATGCAGTTTGTACGCGTAGATCCCCCGACAACTGTGGGAGTCAGTTCTTTCCTTCACTGTCTTTAACTTTTGATACATCTTGATATTCAGTCTAGATATAAAGAATGTCTCACGGAAGTATGTTGCATGTAATTTTAATAAATCCACTCGCTCTGGCTAGGTGGCACCAACGGCAGTCTCCATGGCAGGCTAAAGTCTTCCAGGCTATGCACCACGAACAGCCATGTTGCAGACTGGCATTTTCCCCCAGCCACTGCCTGTTTCTCCTGCTGGTTTTGCTGAGCCGCTCAGCAACCATCCCTGCTGAGAATACCTAGAGCTAACCCTTCTGTTCCACTGACCAACAGCCCCAGTGATTGGCTCTTCCAACCTCTATCGACCTCCATGTGGCTGCGTCTTCTCTTGCCCACCTGAATCATACTCAATAGAAAACACCAGACAATTTTATTATTTAAAATCGGCCAGATGTCACAACCCCTGGACACAGAATCTATTGTCATATACTCATCAGCTACCCTATGTTAGAGTTCTTCCGGTGCTCAGGCAGCCATAGGGTCTAACCACCAACCGGCCTACATAGCGCTCCTCTCTCCAGCACCTGCCCAAAAAGCCTTTCCTTTGTCCTGTTCTCCTCTTCCTCTCTGAGTCCCAGAAAACCGCCTCCTGTCTTTGCCTAGCAATTAGCTTCTGCTGTCTTTATTTAGCCAATCAAACAACCAAACGCGCCATGCAGAAGTCTTAACTGTAAATTTTATTTTCAAATTTTAAATAAAGGCTAAAATATATACTCTCTATATTTGGTCTGTCTATATTTTTGCTAGTCAGTTTTACAGAGATGCACTTCCATAGACTATGAAATTTGTAATTAAAGCAAGGTTTGGTGACTTTAGGTATAAGTACAGAGTTGTACAATCTCACTGGAATGTAATTTTAAAATGAGTTTTACCCTAGACCTGACTCCTCTGCCTTCCTCCTTATATACAGTGCCTCCTTTTAATGTGGGAAATCATTTGTCTCCATTTTGTTCCACATAAACTGCTTATCTACTTTTACACTTAACTAGTCATGTTAATTTTCGACTGGATCTAGTGGTACACATCTGTACTCAAGAGGCGGAAAAAGGAATCCTTGTCAATTTGACACCACATGCACACACACACGCGCACACACACACATGCACACACACACACACACACACACAGTATTTACTTTCTTTACCTAGTACAATACTTTTAAAAGCCATCCAACATTGGAACATGTACTAGAACTTCATTCTTTCCTTACTCATGCTATTCTATCTCATTGGAGATAGAATGAGAATTGATAGAGACTTAGGTTGTATAATGTGCACTGATTTTTGAACACGAAGATGCTTTTATCTAACCAAAAGCGAAATTTCTTGGTCATGTAGTAACTCTACACTTAACCTTTTTGAATAATTACGGTATCACTTTAAAAAATTATTTTTTTACCACCAATATATCAGGTAAATATATTTTTCAATGAAGTAATTGAATGATCAATATGGATTCAATTTGAAGTTTTGAAATGAAAACAATTCCATATTGTAATAGTATGTCTTAAATTTTCAGAAGTCAAAAATTTGAATTCCAACCTGTAAGTTTGGTCTTTTAAGTGCTCTCCAATTATGAGGGGAAGTTTTCCATATTTAGTGAACACAAGTGAACTTGCTACTTAGCGGATTTAAAGATTTCAAAATATAGACCATAGAAGGATAGAATCAAAGAGGGAGAAGACTCATTTGAAAGTATGTTACATTCCCTCTAGTATTTGGACACCTGGAGACTCAAAGCTAAGAAAATGTATGTGCTTAGATGGAGCCCCCACTGCCATGTGGGAATCAAATCGAATCTTAGAGACCGAAATGATTGATCAGGTGTTTCTCATATAATAAGAGAATTAGCTTGGCAATATTTCGGCTATCGTTTGATTCAACACCTGCTTACAGGGTGCTGATTTATAGACAAACTTTCAGAACTCTTTGAGAAACATAAGGACCTACTAAATCAATACTGGAGTCTTCTCCCTCTTAAATTCTATTAATGTTCTATATTTCATAGTCTTTAAATCTCTGCTAAGTGGCAAGTTCATTTGAGTTAACCGGATGGCGAAAACTTTACTTGGTGGGAGAACAGAATTTCTAAGATGAAAAAAAAAATCACAGGATTTACACAGAATTTACATTCCCTGACTCGTATAAGCAGGGGGATAACTGGAAAGGGATGTCGGCTATCAAGCATTAGCTTTGGCTGTCATTGAGGATGTCGATTCATGATACATTCTGTAAGATTTTTCTTAACATGAGTCTTCAGGTAGCTGATAAGAAAAGTTGTTTTTGCTTCTGTGGACTCATCTGTGGCCACACCTATGGAACTGTGACAGGCGTGCTACGACTCGTCTCTCCATTACATCATGTGCTGATCACAGAACGCTTAGCGTTCCCAGGTGAATAGTGTTTGTTATGACAGGAAGGGAGAAATAAGAGGGACCTTCTGCAAACAGCTATGTTTGTTAACTGATGTTCTGTGTGGAAATGAAACTCTAGTTTGTTTCATGTGGGATTATATTTTAACAATTATAATTTTAATATTTTACCTACTTTTTGGTATTTGATTCTTTTCCTTCTCCTTCTCCTTCTCCTTCTCCCCTTCTCCTTCTCCTTCTCCTTCTCCTTCTCCTTCTCCTTCTCCTTCTCTTCTCCTTCTTCTTCTTCTTCTTTTGCTATTTTAAATAAGTACCATGAGGAAAATTTTCGTGTAAGCCAAACCTATTGATTTCTAAATAAATATATGGCTTACACACAATCAAAAGTAACAGTGAATTTCTATGATTATTCTAAATCACCTATCTTTTCTGTTATCAATTGTTTGGATTGTTAGAAAACAAACAAAAAGCAAAGCCAACCACACCAAAAAGCCCAGAGCATTGACGATCCAATCCCAGGCCTCCTTCGTCTTAGGTTCCTTTATGCACTCGTGGTTGTATACATTATATACATTATAACCGAATGATTTTAAAGAAAAGATTTAGACTAGACAATATATACATTCGCGACCTTACCACCCATATAAAACAGTTATAGTCTGTTTGGTGAACCGCATGTATTCTATGTCTGTGTTTGGTTTGGATGGAGTGATACACTGATGAAGTGTAGAATGGGCAAATGCTCCAAGGCTGTGGTTTTGTTCCCTTCCTCTAGTTATTAATAACTGGCTTTGCCATAGGCTTTCTCTGTGAGTAAGTGGAGCTGCCGAGGAAAGCGACGTGAGCTCCTGACCTTGAGAACTGGAATCCCGTGCAGCGCTGTGGCTTCAGCGCCATCTTTAAATGTCTGTGGCTAGGATTCGTGTGTGATCTTGTTCCCTTGTCTTTGGTCAAAAGCTTTTTAGAAATTAGCTAATGATTATGGGATGTAACTCAAGTATTCTATTACACTACATTGAAATCCAAACAGCAACCACCAAGTTATAAACATCCTGGAATCGAATGGGTTTGTCCAAAACTTCTGGCATGAACCAGAACTAATTAACATGTCCACATGCACCATGGAAACAGGAGGTATCATTATTGTTTCTTTTTTTTTTTTCCTTTTCTTTTTTTCCGGAGCTGGGGACCGAACCCAGGGCCTTGTGCTCGCTAAGCAAGCACTCTACCGCTGAGCTAAATCCCCAACCCCTATTGTTTCTTTTAAAATGTGTACATCTCTAGAAGCCAAGGTCAGAGGTTAAGGCCTTTTGATATGTGTTCCCGGATACCAGCAAACGGTAAAATATGCTCAAAATAATTTGTTGAGATGTGTGAAAATTAGAATGTAATTTTCAAAATTACACTAAATTAAGGGGAATTTCAGATGGATTTAGCAGCAAGCCTTCTCTCTGGGGCTTGAGAACTTTAAAGGGAATGCCTGCATGTCACAAATAGCACTTTCGTAGTTACTGAAAGCTGGGTTCACTGTCCCTCTACTCAATTAGAGAAGACATTTCACTTTTCCACAGTAGCACACAAGAGCCTCTATGTACAAACATTCACATACGTTTCAGCAACAGGTGCAGTTATAAACCAAATGCTATTTTATCTTTCTCATTCTCATCATGGGTTGTAAGAGAAAATGAATACCAGAGAGAAAAAAATCAGTTGAACTCTCCTTTTCATACAAGGTTTCATGGTTTTGTTCAATCAGCCGAGACCTAAGTATGTGGCTCAGACAGGCCTTCAATTCAAGGTGATCCTCCTGCCTCAGCTTCCAGAGTGTTGGATATACAAGCACGTGACCGTATATGAAGCAATGCCATCACTGGGGATATCGGTTGGTAAAGGACTTCCATAGCATGCATAGAGTCCGGGGTTAGAGTCCCAGAATGAACTGGGTGTGGGGGTGCATGCTGGTGCAGGAGATAGAGAGAAGCCTGTCCGACTGTCAAGGTTATCGTCTGTCTACTACACTGGATGTTCAGGACAACTTGGGTTCGAAACTCTTGTCTGTCAAAGACAAAGAAAGGAAGGAAAGATTAAAAGCAGGCAGGCCATACCAGTGATGCAATACTAATCAACTTTGCCTGTTCCCTCATAAAAAGTAAAATTTGAAAAAAAGTGAACATTTTCTTTGGCAGTGACAAAATGATCTTTGTCACTGCAATTTTGTATTTATCATTACTTTTTTAGAGACAGGGTCTCAGTATTGCAGATGTCATGGAGCTCCCTATATAGGTCAGGGTGGCTTCAAACTCACAGAAATGCCCCTGCTTCTGCCTCTGAGTGTTAAGAGTAAAGGGATGTGGCACTATGCATGGTCTGCATAATTTTTCTTTTACAATCTTAATTTCAAGTTGGAAAACCAGCAATACAAAAACATTCAGGTTGTGCATAGCCCCTACATTTCTGAAGGCTGAAGTGGTCCTTTGGCCTCTTCTCCCCAAAGCATGGTCAGTTTGTTTGGTGACACTGTGACTTTAAAACAAGGTAAACTCTCATGTTTCACTCTCATTGTTGTGATTAGAAAACTTGAATGATATCAAATTTTAATGTATGGAAGTAATATCAGAAAAACATTTATAACACATGAATATTATTTGGTAGGAAATATAGCATTTTTCCCCCTTTCGCTGTCTAGGTACATGGCTATAAAATGGGAATAAAAGCAAGGCCTAATTTCCTTTTAAAATTTGACAGTACACTTCTATTTTCAGAAGAAAACATTCTAGGCTCAGATGTTTTCTTGTAATTTTTGTGAGATTCTCATATCCATGAAAGTTATCTGTTAGAAAGTTTGGAATATTTTAGGTTTTTGTTGCCCTCAGCAATGTGTTTTCTCATGTTGCAATTACATCCCAAGGTAACCCAACTTTTATCATGATTTTTTTTTAAAATCTTTTAAACTAGGAACTGAACATAGCACACAGTTAAAGCCAGACAAATGTTTTTATAGGCTTATTTCTGCCAGGATTCAACTCTAAGATTTATAATCAGGGATTACTCCAAGAATGAATATATATATGTAATATATGTATATATATATAATATATATATATCACATACATATATATGCACACACACACACATATATATATATATATATATTTGTATTTGCAATGATCCAAGAACACATATACCTGCGAGGGTGGAGGTTTGAGCTTTAAGAGGTCACCAAGACGGTGCACTGAGAAGTCGAAACTGAGCCTGTGAATGGATTGACTGGTCTAGCATTTAAAAGCCAGCTACATTGCAAGAAGACCAGCTGATATTTAGTGCACGGGATTGTTCACACTCACATGAAACAAAATTATTTAGTATTTGCTGAATCCTTCTTGATAATCAATTTGGGATCAAATGCAAAAGAACATGTGTCTGCTTTGTATGAAGCCAAATTCTTGTTTTCTTCCTCTCAGAGCAGAGGACATGCCTTCTTCTGCGGCTGATATCGGTTGCTAGGAGAAGTGCACTGGGTTGCTTGCTTCATACCCATCAGTGAAACTAAAGAGAGCATTGAGTGAGCGAAAAAGGCAGAACACAACAGAGGCCATGAATCATGACTTGTCTCCAATGTGTCCACTTTGGTCCCACTTTTTCCTTTCTCTTTTTCCTGTGAAAACTTTTGTTTTTACCAATGATGCTTTCTTTCAGCCATTATCCTTAATCCTTCTGGTGCCTGAGGGGATGAGAGCTACTAAAGGGTGGCTGTGCTGTTAAGAGTCCACTCAGAGCCACAATAAAAGCCTTGAGAGTTATTCATGGGGCCACATGAGCAAGAATGCCCTTCTCAGTGAATAGCTTCAGTCAGCCGCCATTGAGATGGGGTGATTAATACCTTCTGCTTTTAACGGGGGAAAAGGCAGCAAAGGAAGGTCTTCATACTACTTTGACCATTTTGCAAATTAGATTTTATACCTTTGTCCAAGCTTTTGACTACTAAGTTGCTAACTGTCCAATACCTGTGATAGTCTTTTTCAAAGCATAGTGTTTTATGAACTGTTAATTGTGACGACTGCCAAATGAAATAAAATAGTCAAAATATCCCCAGAAGTACTATAAAAAAAATTAGCCAGCCTGTCTCACATCTTGGCAATGTTTGTCATGACACTGAAGTAAAAACCTGCTTTTAGTCCCTCCTTTGCTCTGGTGTTTAGGCAGATCGGCTTCACGGGATCCAAATAGCAATTCAGTTTGTCTGATAAAGGAACTAATTACAATACTCTGGAGAGTTTAGAGACGCATGCAATGAGAGTTTTGTGGGTGGCAGGTGTTACTTACCCATGAGCACTTGGATTTAAAGGACTTGTTGAGCTTTTCCTAGCTGTTACTTAGATGTATGTACATAGTATATATGTGAATATTTAAAACATGGGAGAGTTTTGCATAAACGACAAGAGAAGACATTTATAATTCTCAACATGTCCTTTTAGTTTTTTTTATAATAAAACATATGTAGCATAATTCAGATACAAATTGCTTGAGGATTAAGACACTTGGTGATCAACTGACTACAAAACCGTTCTGCTTGGGAAGCCTGGGAGCAGCATTCAGGGCATGTGAGTTGGTGATTTCTGTGCTTTCTTTCAGGTTAATGTTAGTCATCTGTTAGGAGAGAGGGTCATGAAACCAAGCTTCTGTGTTCCTTCAACATGTGTTCTTTACCCTTTACTCTTCATCTTTGAAGCAGCCTCCTTTGCTAATTGTTCTGATCATTTTTACATCCAGCTATCCTTGCTTTCATCTAACTGCGAAAACAGGCAGCATTTAAAACACCCCTGTGCTGCTTTTTAGAGCCTGTTTTTCACTCTGTAGAGGTGAAATATCTTGTTAAGAGGTAGTAATACCCAAGGGCAATCAGAGAGGAAAATGTAACGATTTGGTGAGTGATGTCTAGAGATCAGCTTTGAGTGAGGTCTGACTTAACATCTTCATTAGTGATACTAGAACAGAGTGATGGAGAAATTCTATTCCTCTGTATTAGAAAACCATTGTGCCCTCCCACCCTTCCAGAAACCATACCTAATGACTTACTAAAACATTGACAGGAAAGAAAAGACTCTTCTTAGGGTAATAACCAATGCTTTATTTAGTACATAAATGTAAACTAATTCTTCAGGGAAGCAATCAGAAATCTAGACATGGAGGGAGAAGCTCGCAAAGCAATAACACTGAAAGGGTCCAGGGGGAAAACTATAGCAGAGTCACAGAGAGAATGCAAGTAGTCAGCTGCTGGGTCCTAGTTTAAAAGCCACAGGGTGGTAGTGGCCATTTCTGGACTGTTGCATCAGATAACATGGTGTGAACACAATGGAAATTCTCTTTTCAGTCTGTAATTCATGGACAGAACCTGAGTGAGGTTTTTGTCAGAGTAGACATGGGAGTTACTGTTGAGAGAGGCCCTGTAGGAAGAGATGTGTCAGCTGAAAGCAGAGATGGTCAAACTTACAGTTTCTGCAGGTCCTTCCCTCTTCAGATGAGTAATATTAACTGATGTGCATAAAGAAGCAACAATGTAGCAATATCTGAAAATATTTCACTAGAAACTCTTGAGGATGGTATTGCTAAGATCCTTTGAAGCGGTGAGATGTTCTTAGATGAGTAAACTTTCATATCCGTTATTGGTAGCTCAGACGATAGGTGTTGCCTAACATAAGATTCTTTACAACCATGAAGTATCCTGGGCCCCCTCTATATCTGCATGAGAATTGTAATTAGATGAACTAGTTGAGCCCAATCCAGAACATAATCCTTTTAGTGCCTTCCACATTAATGAGATCTGAGTAGACGAACATGACCCCTTTGGGGCTCTACAGTTTAAGAGAATGTGCAAAACTTGATAGCTTGTTCCACAGAGAACTGCAAAATGGCAAAAGTGTGGGAAATAATACCTCAGAAGAGCTACCTAAGTTAGAGTCCCCTTTTATTCGATTTCCCTTCTGGTCCCCTTATCTTAAATGAACAGTTCCAGGCACAGAATTGCCCTGTGGCAATAGTAAAATAGCCTACCTTGCTTTGAAACATTTGCAGGTATCCAAAAGGTATGTCATACAAACTGGTCTCTGAACTCGGTTGTTGTTTTGTAGCACTGCTGGTAACCGAGAGAACAGAAATAATGTAGAACTGACTGCTAAGCCATCAGCAACTCCCTCTGGCTTTTAAGGCCAGTCTCCAGTTGCTTCCACTAGTCAGGAAAATAAATGTCGTACAGGAGATCCACATCGGAATTTCTCCATGAAGCCAGAATGGAATATGTATCTTTGACACAGTCAAACCTATTTCTCTGTCATACTATTCAATTCTGCACTTTTGGAGAGAAAAGGCACATAGATAAAATCACCCAAATGCATCCAAATAGGTGAGTGGGGAAACAATAAGAAATTTTACTTACACAGAGACAATTTGGATACTTGATTATTATCATTTTGGGTATCTCAAAATATTTGTATGGTTGGCGCGCGCGCTTGTGCGTGTGCGTGTGCGTGTGTGTGTGTGTGTGTGTGTGTGTGTGTGTGTGTGTGTGTGTGTGTTAGCCTGTTTACAAATTTACAGAAGCCAGAGGCCAAGGACTAGAGGGAAATATCAGTTGTTCTTTATCATTCTTTACTCTATACATTTGAGACAAGGTGTGAAATGTGCCTCCAGCAATCATTCCGATTTCATTCTCTCCCCTGTCAGCATCTTCAGGATTTATATTCAGGTCCACATGATTGTCCAGAGCCACCCACCCTCACCTGCTTAGGAATCTCTCTAGCACTCAACATGGTGCTCTTCAATCATTTTAAAAGAAAACTGAATTTTTATTTCATGGGCAAGTCAGCAAAATTAAATCATATACATGATTATATACTCTAGGTCTTTCCATTAAAAAAGATAGAAAAAATGTTCTAGCATGAGTGAAGTAAGGGAAAGAATTGTGGGAGGTTTCTCTCCCCGCCCCATTTCTTCCATTCCTTAGTTTATTCCTGTTAGATTCAGATGATTGAGATCTGTAGATCTTAGGCTGACTTAAACTAGGTTGCTATCCTCAGTGACCACCACAAATGAAACTTTGAAGAGTTCACTGAGAATCTGAAAGGCTGTGCAGGACCCTGTGAGAAAGCCGACTTTGACACGTAATTTAAGTCAAGTGTTTAGAGGGAAAGGAAGGCTCAGACTGTCATTTGCACCATCGGTCTATTTCTAGAGATAACCTGAAAAGAACAACTAAGGCATGAATCATGTACTGTTTGTAGTTGAGTTCTGGATGAGAAAAAAGAATTATTGAAACGACTGTCGGAGATTTCCTTAAGAAAGATTCACTCATGGATAGCAATAAGGAGAAAGGGACCCATCACGAGGGAAATAAAACCTATCTGTAGTGACACACTCTTCCAACAACTTCATACTTCCTTCAAAAGGCCACACCCCTAATCCTTCCTAAATTATTCCAACAACTGGAGAGCAAGCATTTCACATATATGAACCCATAGAAGCCATTATTATTTAAAACACAACAGTAGATGTGAGAAGATAAAGGAAACATAGGAACTGAGAAAAAAAAGAGAAAAGGGTGAAGATACAGGGAGTAGGAGAGAGAGCAAGAGAGAGAGGAGGTAGGAGAGACAGAAGGAAGGAGGAGAAAAAAGAGATGATTATGATAATGATGATGGTGGTGATGATGATGGTAATGATATTAATGATGGATAAGAATGGGCCTGGCATCAGCGATATGGAAAAAAAAACAAGTTAAGATGGGCAAGGAGAGAAAATGAAGGGCAATTTTTAGATTCTAGCTGGTATTTTATTAACTTGGAATTATCAGTTTGTTGTGAGATCACAACAAAATAGCACTCAACACTTAAGTGTAGTCAATGATTCCAAAACTTTAAATATGTAAATCACACTAGTATGTGTGTGTGTGTGTGTGTGTGTGTGTGTGTGTGTGTGTGTGTGTGTATGTGTATGTGTGTGGTATGTTTATGAGTGTGCCCACGCTCACCTTGGCTAAAGTATATCATATTAACAATGAAATTAGATCCCTAAGAACTAATTTTGTACATGTTAATTTTGTAATTATAGAAACAAATGAGAAAGGAAGTATTTATCATTTTATTAGATACTGACTTGGCTTAGTGATATACACCTTGTCTGGCATGCACAAGGTCTTGGGTTTGATGACCAGTCTTACAAAAATCTTAGAAATACTGGATACAAAAGAAATGTCCTCTTTATCGGATGGAGGATTGGTAAAGATCTTTTCCTAATCAGTTGGTTGACCTTTTGTCAAAATGACAGTGTCCTTTGCCTTATAGGACAAAAGTAGTAAGAAGCTTTGCAGTTTTATGAGGTCCCATTTGTTGATTTCTTTTTTTTACAACATAAATTTATTTATTTTGTCATAGAATAATTATACAAGACAATGTGGTGTACTATGATAATTAAACATAACATATACTGCACCATGCATGTAATATATTTTACCAGTCACACCTTGCTTATTCTCTCCTATTTTCCCTTTCAATATCATTGATTGTTTTAATATCACATCCATTCTAGGCCCCCCTACATTCCACACATGATGGCAAACATTCAAAACCTACTTTTTCAAGTCTATCTTATTTTTACCATGATAATTTTCACATTAATCAATTTTTCCACTAATAAGCTAATATAGTTCTTTTTAAAAATATTTTTATTAGATATATTTCTTTATTTACATTTCAAATGTTATTCCCTTTCCCGGTTTCCTGTTCATAACCCCCCATCCCTCCCCCTCTCACTTCCCCATATGGGTATTCTCCCAATACATCCCCCTTACTGCTCCCCCCATTATATTCCCCTAGATGCAATCCACAGACCACAGGAAGCTCAAGAAGAAGGTTGACTTGGGGTTGGGGATTTAGCTGATCGGTAGAGTGCTTGCCTAGCAAGCGCAAGGCCCTGGGTTCGTTCGGTCCCCAGCTCCTAAAAAAAGAAAAAAGAAAAAAAAAAGAAGAAGGTTGACCAAAATACAGATGCTCCCACTCCTTCTTAAAAGGGGAAAAATATCCATAGGAGGGGATATGGAAGCAAAGTTTAGAGCAGCGATTCAAGAAACGGCCATTCAGAGCCTGCCCCACATGTAGCCCATATATATATTTTCCAGATTGGATAGAGAGCTAGTATCCAAAATATACAAAGAACTCACAAAATTAGGCTCCAGAGAACCAAATAACCCTATTAAAAATGGGGTACAGAGCTAAACAAAGAATTCACAACTGAGGAATATCAAATGGCTGAGAAGCATCTAAAGAAATGTCCAACATCTTTAGTCATCAGGGAAATGCAAATCAAAACAACCCTGAGATTCCACCTCACACAAGTTAGAATGGCTAAGATCAAAAACTCAGGTGACAGCAGATTCTGGTGAGGATGTGGAGAAAGAGGAACACTCCTCCATTGTTGGTGGGATTGCAGACTGGTACAACCTCTCTAGAAATCAGTCTGGAGGTTCCTCAGAAAACTGTACATTGTACTACCTGAGGACCCAGCTATACCTCTCCTGGACATATACCCAAAAGATGCTCCAACATACAATAAAGACACATGCTCCACTATGTTCATAGCAGCCTTATTTATAATAGCCAGAAGCTGGAAAGAACCCAGATGCCCTTCAACAGAAGAATGGATACAGAAAATGTGGTACATCTACACAATGCAGTACTACTCAGCTATCAAAAACAATGACTTCATGAAATTCATAGGCAAATGGATGGAACTAGAAATATCATCCTGAGTGAGGTAACCTAATCACAGAAAAACACACATGGTATGCACTCACTGATAAGTGGATATTAGCCCAAAAGCTTGAATTACCCAAGATGCAATGCACAGACCACATGAAACTCAAGAAGGATGATCAAAATGTGGGTGCTTCATTCCTTCCTTAAAGGGGGAACAAGAATATCTGTAGGAGGGGCTAGGCAGGTAAAGTTTAGAGCAGAGACTGAAGGAATGGCCATCCAGAGCCTGCCCCACATGTGGCCCATACATATACAGCCACCAAAACTGGATAAGATGGATGAAGCTAAGAAGTGCATGCTGACAGAAACCAGATATAGATCTCTCCTGAGAGACACAGCCAGAACATGTCAAATAAAGAGGCAAGTGCTAGCAGCAACCCACTGAACTGAGAACAGGACACCCGTTGGAAGAACTACAGAAAGGACTGAAAGAGCTGAAGGGGCTTGCAACCCCATAAGAACAACAATGCCAACCAACCAGAGTTTCCAGGGACTAAACCACTACCCAAAGACTATACATGGACTGACCCAGGGCTCCAACTGCATAGGTAGCAGTGAATAGCCTTGTTGGAACACCAGTGGAAGGGGAAGCCCTTAGTTCTGCCAAGATTGGACCCCCCAGTGTAGGGGATTTTCGGGGGAGGAAGTAAGGGGGGTTGGATGAGGTGGGGAACACCCATATAGAATAGGAGGGGGTGGGGTTAATGGGCTATTGGACAGGAAACCTGGAAAGGGAATAACATTAGAAATGTAAATAAGAAATAACCACTTTAACAAAAGTGGAAGAACAATAAATAAATAAAAAAAATTGTTGAAAAAAATGTCCTTGGATCATAGTTGTGATTACTGACCTACACCCATAGCTTAAGTTTTCTTGGTTTTCTCCCTTTCATTCAGCTTCAGCTGCATCTTTCTACTAACATTAAATTTTGATGCCTTTACTTTCATTTTCTGTAACAAAAAAAATACACATATAGAGAAAAATAGTCCGGGCATTAGCAATCTATGTATAAAAGTTCGTTTTCCTTGCTTGAGCATCATGTCAGTCATTGTATGGAACTGATAAAGAGACTCTCATCCTCATAAAGGTTTGTGAACTCAGCCAGGACAACTTTGCTGATAGGCATGGATAAGTGATTTGAGCGATGCCTTATCTCACAGTGAGTCTGTAATAGGATTGTGGGTTGTACAGAAGAATAGTAGAGGACAATGTCTCTCTTTTTCTAATGCACAGTCATGCTATGATACCGTATCTTGTTATGGTATTTCTGACTACCTTCAGTATTAATTCCATGTGATAGGTACAGGGAGTTTGAGAAATATCCATATCTATGTCTATATTTATCTATCATCTATCTATAAATATCAAGAAAAATATATATGCAAACTCATTTAACTAAAGTATATGGATGCAACCTCATATAAATTGGATTGGATGGTACTTTGCCTGATAAAAATGTAACTAAACTCTGTGTGTGTATGTGTGTGTGTGTGTGTGTGTGTGTGTGTGTGTGTGTGTGTGTGTGTATGTTTGTGTGTGTATGTTTGTGTATGTGTGTGTGTTTGTGTTTGTGTGTGTGTGTTTATTTAATCCTATGGATCTAATTAAAATCAGTGAGGTGACTCTATTGCGACAGATGCCTGACACTTTATTTCTATTTCTTTATATAACTGTAACAGAATTTCTTATATTCCCCTTCTAGTTTGGATAGATAACATAAATAATACCTATTCAGTAAAACCATACTTTCTAAGTAGTCATAAAGTACAATAGAATAAATACAAAAGGTAGAGATGTTGAGCTCTCCTTACAAATAATTAGGAGATACTAATAGTAGCCCCCTTTAAACACATTTCACAGGGGAAATGTTTCCTTCTGCGGGAAACTAAATCATCTGAAAGGCCTAGCATATTCTAGTAAGAGCCTTGTGAAGCCACACTCAGGCTAAACAAGTTCCAAGGAGACAGAGTCTGGACAATAGGAGTGAAGGAGAGTAACCACAGCTAAGGTACCAGCAAGTGGTCCCAAGCATTTTCCTCTAATGTAGCTAAGACATTCTTTGATGAAGTCATTCTTATTTTTTTGGTCCATTTACTCTGCCTTAGCGCCTTCAGCTTCCAAGGAAAGTAGAACTGAGCAAAACTGCAAGAACTTCTAAAGAAAGTAATTTTGATATTGGGCAACAAAAATAAGAACAATGAAAATATGCGTTTTATAAATGAAGTATCTTTCTGCATATTGTTAATATAAATTTATACTATACTTTCACACATACCAGACAGAGACTGTGTGAGATTTCATTGTACCCTATAAGTAATCGGTATTGTTTTAAGATTAAATAATACTAGAAGCATCTCATTTAGGGTAAAGAGTATATTCAATATAAATTTCATACCATTTCATAAACAACTAACATTTCCCTAATTTGTGTTAAGTCTTATAGATTTAAAGACATCATAAGACATATTGCTTAATGTTTCTGTTATGAATGTAAAAGTGTCTAAATTGAAGCTATAACTTTTATCCAACCAACATGTTGAAATTAAGGAACATACATGTGCATACATGTAACATAAATGTACCTGAATATATGCAAGAGACACAGATAACCATTTTTTCTGTGTACATACATATGATCTAATATAAAGTAATCAAATTCAAATGCTTTGGAACTCTCATTTCCGTGTTCTGTAGGGCATTTTTAAAAGGCACATGGTTGGATTACTTGTATTATTACAAGTAATTACAACTTGTATTATTGTGGGGAGTAGGTGAATCATATTTATTATCGAAAGGAGAATAGTTTTGTTTATTTATAATTTGTTGCTTAAAAGATCCTTGGAATAATTGGAATATGAAAGGCATTTTACTAACATTTAAAATATCATCTGAATAAAATATATGAATAAAAGCACTGAGCTTAGTTATTTTAAATTTGATAGTCAAGAATCTTTATTCAAAAGTCACACAGACTTTTGTTAAAATTACAGTACCTTCATGTTTGTTTGCTGCAAAGTACCAACTAATGGGCAAATTGGATTGTTACTGTCACAAAACACAAAGGATCATTATGTGGCATCTGAATCAGCTTGTAAATTTTTTTCTGTAACGCCTAAGCATTAATTCCCAACTCTTTGTAAGATTTGTTAAGGTCTCAGGATTGCCAGTACAATGCGGAAACAACTGAAAAGAAAGTGTATCTGATGTATGGCAATGAAGGGCAGTTGGTTTTTTTAATGGACACTTTTTACTCTTCCTGTATTTATGATTGTTCTAATTAATATTGATGGTAGTATAAAATCACATTTATGCACTGATCCATGTGTCTACTGAACATCTCTGCAATGCTGTGTACTTCCAGTCACCTCATAAGCTTTTGATCTGGGGGAAGCTTTATGTAGTACATGATCACATTCTAAAGGCTCGCACCTGAACTAGAGCTTGACTTGAAGTTAGGTGTAATAAAGGGAAAATTCAGAACCGCAAATACACTTAGGATTGTACACAATTTGATATTTGAGTCCTGGAAGCTTCATGGGGAAGGGCTGTTAATCTTCCAAAATGCTGGGGTGAGAAGACTGGAGTTAGGCAGGGAAGAACAAGAAGGAAAGTCTACAAGAGGCTAGGATGGGAGGACTTGACATCTACAGAGGAAACTTCATGTCTCTGGGAAATGGCCCTGTAAGTTCTTAAGAAAGTAAGGTGAAAGAGAGTGGAGTGGAGAGACCAGCTTCCTAGGTGTCACTTCCCAGTGTTCTTCTAATGATAACATCAAGACACTGCAGGAGACGTTGTCCTCCTTGGGGAATTCCGCCACATATGTTTCTGTATGCTGCCAAACAGGAGCAGTTTGTGAGCTTACGTTGGCTCCATGGGGTGGTGAAGGCTTACTAGGGAGAACTGGAAGTATTTCTGGATGTAAGGAGGAAATGGACAAGACATTTCCTGCTGAGGCAAAGGAATGACATAGCAGTGGGCAGCACCTAACCTTCATACTAATATCAGAAGGTAGAGTTTCTCTTTGCAACATGAACAATAACTGAAAAATTACACCAATTGAAACAGAGATGTGGAGACCAGTCCCAAATGATGCATGTACCCCACAACTCCTATACCAAAGGCCCTGGGATCATTACATAAGTAGGGTGGGGAGTGGTGGCAAAAAGATTGTAAAAGCTAAAGAAACAGGAAGTTTCTTTGAGACCATGGCTCATAGGAATGTCAGAAAGTATACTATATATTAAATCTCACCAACATGATTCTTTAACCATGACCTTATAAGGATGACACAATTATACATGCTAATATGGACAGGGAAGATGGGCTCATGAGCTCTCAACTTTAGCCATAAAACTACAGACCATCATAGAACGTTGAAAGAGAGGGACAAATAGTCCTCCCCAGGGAGGGGCACATCACTTGGTTCTTCAATACCACATGATGAGCCCTGAAAGCATTCATAGACATTACTGAAAAGAAGGAGAAGGTTGTAGTTCTGTAAGTTTATATATTCAAAAAGATATATATGTAACAACATTAATGAAAAGAGGTCATGGATTTGAGAGCAAACGAAGAGAAGGGAGAAATGGAATGCTTACGTGGCATCTCCAAATAATATTTCAAAAAATTAACTAGGGCTATGGAACCAGTTCAGTGAAGAGTTCCAAAGATTGTAGATTGAACCTTGGTTCTATCCTCAGCAATGCAAAGGAAGAGAAGTGCTTAAAGGAGGTAGTTAGGGGAGATGGCAAAGCACGGGTGGGGAAGAGATGGGCATAATGCCTGAGAGAGCAGTCTAGATGTCTGGTCACTAAATGTTCTGCACACTGTCCATTGGGCTGCAAAGGGATTGGAAAGAAGAGGTTGGAGAAGGGACCTGATCTTAGAGATAAGGATGACAATGAACCCATAGCCAAGTTCAAATAGGTGATGTAATATTGGAAAGCTAACCAGAGTTCCACGGGTTCTTTTCAGCTTGTTTACTCTCATAACTCTCTCTTACTCACCACTAGATGAAAACTCTCCAAACGCTGGTGATTTATGGATGCACTTCCTAAATCACGCTAAATTCCTTCATGCTAGGAGCTGCTAGCTCCTTACTTGTTATTGCTTGTAGTGAGCAGTCAAGGAACATACATAAAGAAATATGCATTATAAATATCTGTTGAATTGCATTAAAACGACATCCTTAATTCACCTCTCCTTTGCCCCAACTTTCCTTTGTCTCACTCTATTCTAGATCAAGAGAGAATGGTTCATCCCCATTGCTAAATTATATCCATAATGAGTACAGATTAAAAATGAATCTTTTCATAATTTCCTAGACATGTACAACTTAAATGCTCTTTGTTTCTTTACTTGTTTGTTTTTCATGGGGCTATCTCTTAGCCTTGTATATTTGTCTAGGAGAGGAAAATTTAAATTTTCTCAACCTAAAGAAATCCAATTTTGATGAGATAATTAAGTTAATTGATCAGTACTCAATGTGTATATGAGTTAAAATAACACCTTGTACTACATAAACGCATAATATATTTTATGTACCATTCATAAAAATTAAAACATTTAAGTTAAATGAAGACTTCTATTTCTCTTTTGGGAGTGCTCGCAATCTATTGTCTTGCCCTTCTTCATGCAAAATTACAAAGCTGCGGAAAAATGAATGCTCTCACATTGCTTTTGTTAAAATTCCATCTTCCATTGTCACAATAAGAAATTAAGCAGAATCACTATTTTTATTTATATTGTTGTCATAGCTATCTTTATTTTTCAATGAACTTAAAAGGAGAATATATTGTTATATTGCAAGTGTATGTGTTTCAAAAAAGAAAATTAAGATCTAGAAATTTATTTGACTTTTTAAGCATACAAAAAGTTACAGCAAATCATTTTACAATGTAAATTTTATATTACATTTATTTAGCTACAAGCAGTAAGAGAATAGTAGTAATGTTTGAATGTAATAAAGGTCATTTTATTCTAAGACACAAAGTGTAGTAGTTTGTAAGAACTTAAAAAATCAGGACAGAGTTAAAAAACAGTCTTTAACAACAACAACAACTACAATAATAATAAATAATAATTAATAATAATAAATGTGTGCTTTTTCATAGAAATGTTTTGATTTTTACTTGAGAAGAAAGCCAGCATGAACTATTTTCTCTAATAAAATGCTTACTTAATGATTGTCTGATATTCATAAGATCTTTTCCCATGAGGTTGATGTTCTCAAGCTCGTGGGTCATGGTGTCAACCAAAACCATGAAGAGAAATTTGGAAATTTACCCAGAACGTGTGCCTCCTTTGCTTTAAACATGATAAGTGCTTGCAAAGTACCTTTGTAGTGATTCCGGTGAAAGGTGGGTCTGACCTGATCAAAGACAGTAACTAAATTAATTTTAAAACATTCACCTCATTTGAAGGAAGTGCAGAGGAAGTAGTGATAGCCACAGTGATCTTTCCTAGGATTTTGGCATTTTCCCCAGGGAGCCTCATGGCCCTGTCAATTGTCTCATTAATCCTCAAAAGCTTCCTGGTAAGGAGTCATAAATCTCTTTGTGAAGAGCTATTTTAAATAGGACTGGCAGTTATTTTTCTAATAGGTATGGGTTGGTCAACAACTTGCTTTCAGGTAAGTAAAGTTAGACTTTTGCTTTACAAGAAAAGAGTAAATAAAATTAGTATTTTACTCAAGATTAACTGTGAAAATAGCTTTGTTTTCCTCTACTTTTTTTCCCATCCAAACTCAATTACCTATGATTCCTATGACCTATTTTCAAAATTCCATTAATTTCATTGAGTAACAAGAGTCTTAGCAATCTTTAGTCAGGTGTCATTTGACTATTGGCAATCAAGATTGATAATGCCTTAAATGGGGGAATTCCAATCAATGGCCATCATCCATATTATTGATTAAACATTTAACTACATTAGTAATAGGCCAAATTTTAAATATTTCTTACAATTGGTTCATTTAAGGAACAATCAAACTCTTGAAATAATATTGTGCTTTGCATAGCTAATTAGAAAATTAACCCAGGAGGAAGGTGAATCTATAAGTTTCTCTTTGAAAGAATTGCCTCGTGCAATTATTGGATATACAGATGCCCTTTCCACTCAGAGGTCAGAGTTCAAATTAAGCCTCTATCCTTAGTAAATTGAGATGAATGGTTTGGCCTTTGTCCCTGGTGTAAAATAGTCCACAACACGAAATCACCATATATCTGTTTTTACAAAATTGGCGTAATTGGCATTCTCCTAGGAGGTGGCTGGCATCCAAGACAAAGCTACATCTTATTATGAAGGGAAATTCCTTTCTAGGCCATGGATTTTTTTAAAACAATCCTAAAAATGGCCCAGAATTTAATTTTTGACTTGTGACAAGAGAGAATTATATCTCATTGTAATCAATTTGGTAATTGATAACAGCACCATTAAAAAAAAAAGGAATACATTTACAAAGATGGATATACCTTTGGGAAATGGCAAGATAAATGGTTGAGATAATTTTGAAGAGACCACCACAGATTTCTCATCAGTAGTTTTATTACTATGTCCATTCATTTATGTTGGAGAAAACCAAGGTTGCTTTTAAGACTTCAGTGAACTAAAAGCTCTTCATATGTATCATAAATTCTGAAATGTATCTGCTCAGTAAGAATGTGAGACACCAAAATACACTTGACAGTAGCAATACTAACATGTTAATTGCGGTTGGAAAAAGTTTCCAAACTGACTGTTCTGTAGGTTCCTATGGTGATACTAATTGAGTTGGATATTTCCTCAAAAGTTTTATTGCATGTTTTGATAACATATTAATCAGGAGAAAAATTAGCCTTGAAAACCTTCTTGTAAAAAGGGTTATTATAAATAAAATTATATATACATGTATTTATATATATAAACATATCTATTATTATTTATCTATCCATGTATCTATTTCTAGGACATGATATAACTGTAGGATTAATAAATTAAAGAATTGAGAATGAACACATAAGCTGATATACAGAGAGGAATGTTGTCAGCTTCAAGATACTCATAGTTTACTTACAATATAGTTCTTGGACAAAGTGAGTTTTAAAAACATTTGTTTGAAAACAATTTTCGATAATGTAAGGAAACACTCTGAAGAATTGAGTTGACAAAGTAACCCAGTAGGAGGACAAGGGTCCCAAACACAGACAGAAGTGTCAGAAACAACCTCTACTTACTACCTCTGTTAGAACTGCCTTGCTATTCAGCTATGACATATATACAGAGGATTTAGGTTTGACCAATGTGGGATCTCTGATTGTCAAGTTAAATTTTTTTTATTTGTTTTATATATCATTTAAAGAAAAAGCAGGTCCACGTTTCTTCTTTGCAATTTGTGTATATACCATGACAGAACCACATAACAGTCTGTTAAGGACATAGCAATCTTTCGAAACAGTTTGAAACTTTTCTTGTGTTTTAATACGTAGAAGTATTGGGGATTATCCAACATTGTCACTTTCTGGGCAAAACTCCTTCTCAGAAAAAGAACCCAGCAAGTACAGTGAACTGATATTTTAATTTTAATGGGTGGGCATTGATGTTCTTCGAAGTGTCTATGCAGTTGCAAATTGTATGTATTAATACTCTCCCTCCATATTCTACTTTTACTTAATATTTCCATTCCCGTTTTCATTGAACAGAAGTTAAAACAAGGTATAATTTGGAGACAGAAAAAGGAAAGATTTTAAACATACATAATGAATCAAAAAGGATTTGCACTTGTGTCTCTAATATAAACTACTTTTGGTTAGTTAAGGGTACCAAACCAACAAGATGAGAGGAATCACCATAGAGTCTGTGAGCATGACGTTATGCAGGGTATCATATGAGAAAACGCATGCAGAACTCTTGTCATAGACCCCGTGCTGAGCTCAGTACAAATGTGTTCTTCCTGACTGCTGAGGAAAAGACTGCTTGCTTTGCAGCATCTTTGACCTCAGCGGATTCAGACCTGAAAGGTAGGGATAACATGGCTGCTGTTAAAATAGGCGACCTTAGAAATGAACGGTTGTGTCTCATTGAAACTTAACACCTTCTCTGAAAATCACCAGATTATCTCTCTATCTGGTGAGATAATGTAATTGGTGTGTGTGTGTGTGTATGTGTGTGTGACAGAGAGAGAGAGAGAGAGAGAGAGAGAGAGAGAGAGAGTAGCATGTGTATTGTGTATGTATGTGCAGAATCAATTTGTTATTTTCAATTTTCTCCACTCACTAATTCGTGCCCTCGTTTAAACAAATCATGAGTATTAATTTCTCGCATGGTATAACCTACTCAAAATACAATTTCCAACTCCAAATATGTCAAAAATCTTTTAGTTCTCTGCCTTTCTCTTTGTAAACCATTCCTTTTATGTGCTTGGTGCTTTTAGTTCTCAAAACAATTGTGGTCATGTGTTTCCAAGATCCGTGATGAATTAGTTTTCTGCCATTGTTGCTGCTGTAAAGTTGTAGCTAAGGATGATTTTCTTTAGCTTGGAATGCCATTTATGTCTTACCACTGAAAACGCACAGGCTCTACGGTTAATATTTATGTCAAGGGTGTGAACTTCAATTTGATATGAGAAAAAATATTTTCATGATGAAGGAAAGCTGTAAATCTTATGTGTTGGAAACAAAGAGTGAAATTAAGACAGCTTTCACTAGACGTTTCCTTCTGTGGTGCTATCATTTCCCAAGGGGAATGATGGAAGCCATTTTGGTTTTGCTCTTTTAAATTGAGAATGAAAACATCACCCACTAAAATGATCTTTGTATACATGAGCATTACATAGAATTAGGAGTAATATCTTTGCTTTATTGCTAATTTCTGAAACATCTTACCAGCACTCACTTAAGAGTCAGCTGTAGTATTTCTCCTTGGGGGCAATATGTCTACAAAGTATAATTCAAGCACATTAGTTATTCATTTGCAGGGGAGGGAGAATGACATCCAAACAGCAGGAGAGAAAGCAGAATTGGAAAGAGAATATGCGAATGAAGACTTTAATGTTTTTGTGAACATTAAATTCAGTGAAATTCATATTGTAATCTATAGACACTTGTACTTAATATTGTACAGGGTCACACTATTGAATGCATTAGAACATAAAGAGGGGGCACAGTACACTCTATGGACTAAATTCATCCTGGTACCTGCTTTGCTAAGATAATAATATATCTTAAAAATACTTAAATTTTTGTTTGTGTGGGTGTATTTGTGTGTGTGTGTGTGTGTGTCTATCTCTATGTGTACATGTGTGCTTGTGTGTGTATGTACATGTGTATCTGTGTGAGTGCCCATGAATGCTAGAGGAAGGTATTGGGTCTTATACAGCTACAATGCAGGTAATTGTGAGCCAAGGTAAGTACTGGGAACTGAATTCTGGATCTCTGGAAGAGTAGCAAGCACTCTTAATTTCCTCTTCATTCCAGTTCCAATTATATGTTCTTTGTGCCTATAATTAGCTAACTTTCAATCAAGAAAATAATCATTCATAATATGTAAATTTCACCAACCCCAATTTTCAGCTGGACAAATAAATTTTATTATACCAGGCTGTGCTTGTTCACTTATACAAAGCAGTGTACTTGTACCTTAGTGTGTGCTATTAAGATGTCTAACAAAGGTTAATTATAAGAAACAAACGCAATGTAATTAGGTATGAGAGATACATAGTAAAGGAAAGGGGGAAGAGTGTTGAGCTCTCTAGGAACATGGAATGAGAGCTAGTTAAGGGAATGGGAACACTTTTCCTGACAAAGACGTTAATTTAGTCATCCAAGTCTTAAAAATATTTGATTTGTTTATTTAAGGTATAGGAGTACTTTGTTTACAGGTATTCATGTTTATCACAAAATCAGGAGAAGGTTTCAGATCCCTTAATCTCTAGTATTGGACAGGTGTGAGCTGCAAGGAAACAAACTTGGGTCCCCTGCAACAGCAACAACGTTCTTGATTTCTGAGTAACCTCTCTGTTTTCTCAAGGTGATACCTATAATCCAGAGATAAAATTAGAGTGAAGGTCAATAGGCAGAAAATTTTCACAAACACATGCTAAGATAATAGGAAGATAAAGAGCATACCGAGGGAAATATGCTGTGATGGGATCATTTGTCTCTGATTCAGTAACTTCTAATTCTTCAATCATTTAAGCATACAATATATGAACACTCAACCCCATCAAGTCTGGTGGAATAAGCCTGATTTTCTTACGCTTAAATCAAATAAATATCCACCGAGCCCCTCCTTTGTTAGAAGCATTCTTTTCAGAGATACTGGGAATAGAATGGTCAAGTGCTTGCTCTTTGTGAAAGACTGGTTAGAGCTTATGAGTGAACAGGACATTGTCTTCAGGAGGTCAACAGGCTCTCCCTAGGACACTGTTTCCTTTGAAGACTCTAAGGGCATAACTTGACATACAAGTTAGAGCTATCTGAAAAGATGGAATTTTAATTGAGAAAAATGCTTTTATCATCGTATTTGTGATCTTCCTAGAAATAATAAGTTAGAGTAAAGAAATTTGGTTAGGCACTAGTCTAGCATTACTGATTTCCCTATAGAAAAGAGAAGTACAAGTACAAGGCCACGATGTGTGAAGCATTCATAGGTAACTGAGGCAGATTTTGCAATAGTTCATCTACTAACCAGGGAGTCAGCATAGCATCAGAGGCTTAGAAAGCCAGAGGGAAGATTTTCTCCACAAACCTAGAAGAAGCCATTCCTGTCAGTATCTTGAATTTGGATGTGTGCTCTTAGAACTGCAGTGTATTTCAGGTGTTTATACCACTGTCATATTTTAATATAATTTGGGGAGCTACTAGGTCTTGAACATTTCTTCCTACTTTTTATATCCCCTGGTTTTTCTAAACACGTGGCAGAAGAATATCCTCTCCTATTCTGTCTTCACATGTGTTTGCCACCTGGAACTTCATGTATCCTTCATACTTCTTGTCAAGACAGTAAACATTAATCTCTAAATAGGATTCGATAATTCTCACATAAGTATTTCTTATGATTGCTGAATGATAAGAATTTGACGAATTTAGGTAAAACATGGTTAAAGATAAAGTTTCGCTTAAATCTTTTCAATTAAGATAATTTTTGCCAAATGAAAAGAATTCATAAGTGCAGAACGAGATGGATAGTACCTTCTATTTTTGTTCATGATTGGAATGTGTGATGGTGTCATAAGCAGAACCAGTGTGCAATGTGTCCACAGGGTATGGAGGATCCTTACTGTAGTAATTTTGAGTTGAAATTTGGGCTGCTTTGAGCCTGTTTGACCTTTTTCTGTGATCTACTTCTGTCTCTGTATCATTTATAATGTCTTTCTAGGGCATTTTAACAAAGAATAAAAATCTGTCCCCTTGGAAGACTTGACAAAGTATCCTTACATCCAGGATACCAGCATGGACCTCCAAAACAGAATAAATGTACCCACTTGTCCCACACCTATGTGTTATCATCTTCTGTTTGAGTAGATGTGAGGGCCTCCTTGATATCTATTCTTTACCTGATGCTTCTTATGAACCAAAGTAGTTTTGGAAGGTGTAGATAAAGCAGCTTGGTGCTTCCTATTCATTATCAGCGGCGTTGTGCTTGTTAATATGGCCTTTTAAAGTGCTGCATATTCTTGACTCTAACTTTTCAGGTATTCTCCATGACTCCTCCTCAGGCTGTATTCTAGTTATGCTGATCCAGTTCCCTATGCAGACCATGCAGAGACCTTTCCAGTGTGGAGGTTCTCTGTTGTATATTATCTCAGTGAGGTTCTCTTCCAATTCTTAACTTTGGACAAATCTGTTTGTCTTCCAGGACTTTGTGAATCCTTAATGTTGACAATTTTCTGACAGATGACCCAGATTTGTTCTTCCTGTCTCCGACTTTGTCACACAATGCACTTAAAAGTGCATTCTTAGATGTTTTAAACTTAAACTTATGGACTGGGTACACCTTTTTTATTATATAATATTACAAACTCCAATTGGCCTGAGGCTTTGTGTACTTTGAGTATTTCCTCTCAAATTATTCTGCTTTAATTTAACTCAGGGTTGTATTCATATCTATAAACTACAAACATACTGAAACAAAGGTCACTTTGTTTTCATGGAACTGTCAGGCTATCTGCATTCTGTTGAAGAGTGACAGTCAAAAGGAAATAATTTCAAAAACATGAATAGGAAATGAATTCTGAGCCTTTCTTATGTTTATGATTATATTTCTGCTTCTGAGGGAATTGTAGGTAGGTATTGAGGGAAATACTTAATAAATATGAAAACAATTGCCCTTTAAAAATTATAGCAAACACGTATTTAATCCAAACATGGCTAATAAATTGCTCAAGGGGAAAGGAATATAATTACATTTAATCACTATCATTAAAAATAGTATTTAACAGGTTGAATGCTTTTACCTCAGTGTGTTAGGCAAGCAAACACTGGCTGTTCTTTTTCTAATGTATGGTTCCTCATAAGAAATGAGGAGAATCCTAAGAACACATTCTTCACTAAGTGAAAAAGCAGATTTCTTCTGAAATAACCTGACAGGCAAAGCAGATATAAGAGAAAATATTCTGTACTGTGGTTTAAAATTCTGTGACAAGATTGCCTTTCCATGCAGAAGAAGGAGAGAGGTTGTGAACAGCACATTACGGAAAACAAAGATCAACAGGGCAATATGATTAATTTGAAGTTAAAGGAAGGAAGGTCCCTCATTTGTCACCCAGTGTCAATTTGCAGTAAACCTTCGCATTTCATCAAAGGGTTTCTGTGAACTGTTTTAAAGCAATCAGAGTTCCTGGAGTTCCAACTTAAGTATCCTCAGTCCTTCCCGAGTCCAGAGTCCTTGTGATTAATCTTTGCTCCTTTCTGTCAACATGAATATTAAGTGATTTCCTCCCTAGTGCATTATTAAGTTGTCTGATTCACTGCTACTTTCTGGGGAATTCACAACTTGACCCTCACACTGAAGGTGACCACATAGTCCTTCCAGTGGGCCTGATGCAATTCTCTATTCTTTCATGTGAAATCACACTACCACGAAGTCTTATCGCTAATCAGAGATTAAGGCCCAAGAAGATGTAAAGAACAACAGAAGAAAAAAAAACACAATCAAGACCATTTTATTAAAAAAATGCTTCATTCACTCATAAAAATGTGTAGCACTTACACAACAAAGTAATATCCTTTAAGTATAAAAGAGCATTCTCATTAAACAGATGATGATAGTATTTCTTTTTTATCACTAATACTGTGCAGTTATGAAATATAGATGCAGATTTAAATTTTGATTTGCATAAACATTCAAGTTTGTTCAGTTGATTTTGCAAATATTAGTTGGAGAAACAAATGTGTTCCCTAGTCTCATGTCTGTGGGGGACACTTGCAGTGTCAGTCTACCTTATGTGGTCTCAGTTTTCTTTCCTTTAGGGTTCAGTTTTAAAATATGCCCTTTGTGCTAAACTCCATTTCATAGGGGACATAGCAAAGAGCAGATGACTTTTATGTGTCTTGCTTCTTTACAAATGCCTACTAATGTGATTAGCTGCGTTCCTCACACTGTCTTTTGTGTTTAGCTAGTATATTTTGATCGAATCAAGGCAGAGTCTTTTCTGGCACATCAGGGTATTTATTGGTTCAGCTGCCTTTCTGACAGATGTTTCCTTTAGGGTGGGGAAAGAACTAATATAGCTAGTTCAATTAAAAAGAAAAAAGAAATAGACACATTCTGGGTGAAGCCAACAGCTTTGTGTCTCTCAGTTTTAGAGTACCGGTTTCTGGAGACAGCAACAACTATAATGTTTTGTGTCTGATATGTATTAGTCACTGGAACATCACCTGCAAATGAATAAATGATGAATTAAAAAACAAGCATAATCGTTTGAAGAAATAATGTCATTTCAGAACAGATTACTGTGCCCAAAGAAAGGGCAAAGAAAGTACCATGCTAGCCTTCCAAAACTTCATAAGGAAGGTATGGTATGTTGCTCTGTTCTTTTGGCCAGGATGTAAAGCAAAGATTTTACAATATTAAATTAAAAATTATACTGCTGAAAGGTCTTCATGTTTACATCTCTTCTTACCACTTTTAATTTCATGGTTAGAAATACATTAAATATTGTATATTCATGGTCTGAATACATTAAATAAGTTTAAGTATATTCAAATGAGCTATAAATTGATGGAGCGAATGTCACCCTGCTTCTTCCCAGTGGTTATTATATATATCACAGAATGCATGATCCCTTATACACTAAAATTGTAATTTATAACCCTTAGCATTATAGAATGGCCAGTTATATTTATTAGATAGCATGCTTTTTCATGTAAATTCCAATTGAGAACTTTTTTTCATGTCATGGCTGCATTTTAGGGTATATAATATTGAATACTATGTTGATAAACTTTAATTTCATGAGATTCAATAATGAAAGACACTGGTTATATCGGAATAGTTCTACAGATTTTTTTTTCTGAGCAGCACCTGTTGTAAATATCTGATGTTCTAGACCTTGTTTATATGAAGCAGCTCAAGGTGGACAAGGGATATTAAATTTAGCAGGTTGTTCCCCTCAACCAATAGCTTCCTGATGAGAATGATGAAAATAAAACTAATGTAATTTCATCTTTATGTTGATAAAAATATCATAATGTAATCTACATATTTTTGTAGACAGATTACTTTAGTCAAGTCCCACGTTTCCCCTGATTTCATAGTGGGACTTTGAATTAATGTATCTTGCTAATTGAGAGTAGTTTATGAACCATCTCTTGCTCCATTCCCAGAGAGACCTCATTCTACTACCTAAAACCAAGGTACAGTTACAACATTTTTTCTACTTAAAGCTGTAAATTTCCTTGAGAAATCTGACACCGCCCTTTAGCTGTGGTCAGTTAATAAACCTGCAGACATCTATGAGAATATAACTGTGCAAAGAGTAACTTTCATCTTTCAGCTGACTCTCTGTTTTCTGGAACATGTTGTCCCAGATGCTCATCTGAGCATCCTCTGTCTTCTGACAACACCAGACACAAGACAGTATTCTCACACCGTCACAATGTGTTGCCAAGAGCATGAGTAAATCCCACGCAGTTGCTAACTCTTAAGTCTGCATCTCATATTTGAGTCTAGAGTGAGCAAACCTAAGATGAGCTCAGGAGTGCTAGATTTATTCCTTAAGAGTTGTGTGACCTTCAGTGTCTTAAGACTGAGGTATATATTGACCTCGGGCTTCCACCACCCTAAATTCACTGGGTTCTCTTAAGTCTCCAACTTAATCACAGTGGGTTCTTAGGAAACCCAGTGACTCAGCCTCCTATAAGCCATTTTGTCACCTAACTCTAGTCAGAGCTATAGGAATAGATAGATTGAACAGTCAATGGTTTAATTCATTCATTGATAATTCTTTTTATTCTTTAGGAAGGGATTTTGACACTGTCGCTTGTTTCATAATATTAAGACTGCCCTACTAATCAAAATTCACTCCAAAGAAATGATATTTTAATTGTACAGCTTATTGTCTAACCTTATATGTTTTGTTTGTCTAACAGCAAAATTATCTTGAAGCTTATTCCCCATGTGCCCACCATGAATAGTTTAACATCTTTACTTGATGGTGTCTTGAAATATAGAAGGACAAAAGTAGTGCTCAAAAATAATAAGAAACATAGCAAATATGAGTTTAACTTAATGAAACTAAATCTAGACTGCCCTGAAGTGTAATTTACTGTGGTTTTCGCCTTTTTCTGTCCTAGAACCTTTATTTATTTGTTTGCTGTGCATGTCCTCAGCACAATGATGTGTATTCCACAGGTAATGCTGGTCAGTCTATGGGATCAGTCTACATTCAAACCTTCACAGAGCTTTTGATCTGAGACCTTAATTACAATTCAGGGTGAAAGTTCCTTGGGTGCAAATGTCAGCACTAGCCAGAAGCTGATTTTTGCTTGTCTCCCACATGCTTTAGGGAATAAATTAGTGCATAGTTCTGAAATTCAAAAGCTTACTTTAAAAACAATGTTGGTTAGTCAAGTTGAGTCTCCACATGAGTTTGTGGCTCTTAGACAAACTTCCTGTAGTCTAATCAAGTGCAGAAGAGACGTGGAGTCCTTCAGGTAATAAATAATTTCCTCATCCCTGTTTGTTAACCTAAACAGAAGACAGGTTGAGTGGGAAGCTTTGTTGACAACTGAGCAGGGTTTGCTCTCCTGGTAGTTTTCTTCTCTTGGCTTTTGAATCCTGTTTTTCTTCCCAAGCAGTGTTATGCAAATGAACCAATTAATGTTAGATAAAATGATCTTCCTACCTCATGGTGTTTTGTAACTGGAAGGGCACCACTGTAAGTCACGTACCCATTCAGGGGACTCTATAGGCCACTGCAAGGGTCTGATTAGCTTGACTGTGGAAGACAATCGCAGAGGCATCTGCTCCGTTAATTTTGAGGGAAAATTTACCAGATGGAGGCTGAAGATTTAAGTGATTAGAAGGTAGTTGATTGGAATACAAATTGGATTAAAAGAAATTAGATTGATATAAATCGAATTGAGTCACAACAGTTTGTGTTGTTCGTACCAAGGGCCAGTGGATTATGGGCGAAGCAGATGCTCCAATGAGATAGGAATTAATGTGGCTTTGACAGTCCATCTGCGAAGGTCTGAATATCGAGTACATCCCTAATCTCTCTCTCCATTTATCAATGCCATAATGTTAATTAGTACTTCATTCATTAAGTTACTTACAGAAGAAAAAAATCTCACCCCTATCCCCTCTCTGCCTGAGAATTTGTTATTCTGCCAAGAATTAGAAAGCTCTTTTCAGCTCAGCTCGTTACAGTTGACTGTGAGGATAGACCTGTGTCCTCTGCCTCATGCACACAATTGCCTCTGGCACCAGCAGGGCAGTAAGTTTCAAAATATTTGCTTGTGTCTTTCTCTCTATAAACACATAGTTGAGGGAGTCTTGCATTAATGCCTGGGTACATTTGCATAAGAGTGTGTGATTCTGATAGTATCAATTACATATGCATACTATACATGCTGCTTTTTACATATTATTCACTGGTGTCATATATTTAGTTTAATAGAATATATTTGACATGAATATTGAGTGTCAGAGTCCTCCTTGAGAGAAAATAAGTAAAATGTGGTTCCCAGGACTGAGAATGAATGTGTGAGCTTAATGTTGGTTCACTAGTTATACTGGTCTATGGAAAATTGCAGATTATTGGCACTATCATATTTGAGCACATAGTGTAAAAGAAAAATATTCAATGAATTGGAAGCAAATGAAGCACCATTTTAAATACTCATGTACTATTGGGAATATGATCCATTACAATCCAATGGTCGTTGACATGAAGCTCCATTATTTCACCTTTGGCTACAACAGTAAAACTCACCATAAGGAAGGCAGTTAGTTCTGCCTTGGATCCCATCCAAGGGACCTGAGGAAGTGTAGACTCAATGTGATCTCACCTCTAAAGCAGCTTGGGGATGTGTGGACTCCAAGGACAGCCATAGAAAAATGCCTGTGGGTATTAATAATAATCAGGGAAATACAACTCCTAGAGAGCAAAGACAGGACTAAAATGGAACATAGAATCCTGTGACACAAGAAGCCCAGCATTAAAAGTTGTGCCAAGTCATTCAGAAATAATCATGGCACAGACACATGCAGGCTGCTTGCCAGTGCAAGCAGGAAGAATTTCCATTTTTGTTAAGTGTGGGGAGGCAATGGCTTATGTGAAAGCATATTAAGTATTGTAAAATTTGGGGTTCATTGGTGAATATTCTTCTGGCCATGATCACTTTCAGCAATGTGACTAGTATAGGAATAAATATGTTTAATATATTCCTGACTCAAGCTACTGGGGCCCCACATAAATCCTTCCCAGTCTCTCCCACTTGGGTGCATGTTATAATCCTTCAAAGACTTAGCTTCATGTAATACCTTTAAAATCCCCTCTTCTTCTGCAAAGATAGTGTGTTATTTGAGAGCCAGACCTGACTACAATATAGTTCTGAATGAATGCTGCTAAGGGTGTGCATACAACCTTCTATGGTCCCACATTTAGATACTATATTAGACTCATATTTCTAATCTGTACTCATTGATTTCAGTTGATCATAAAGAGAGTATCAACCAGCAAGTCACGAAATTCAGAAAAGGAGAAAGAAAAACTCTCAACCTCATGATTCCAAAATGTACAGTATAAAACAGAATGACTCTGGGTGATGAGAAAAATCAGGGAAGTTTGTCTCATGCTACTGTGTGAGAAATTAAATGACACCTAAAAATAATTTAGACTGCAGGGGTCGATCCCTTGTTCCTGTTTTGACAGTCCAGTGCTCCATCTAATTGCTGTTTGTCTAATTGGTGGTAGCCGTTCATTAACAGCCGTCAGCACATCAAGGTGGAGCTCATTGAGATTGGAGGAGTCATACATGTGTTCTTCTTCATGCCTTTGTTTCTGTGACCGATCATTGGATGTTTAATATCTTCCTGAGACCCGGTGAGGATAATTAAAGTAATCGCCTGGTTGTGAACTAATGACAATGTAGATACAGCTCCTCCTTTGCTGATTGTTGATAGACTTTAGATAATTGATATATTTTCCCTCTGAAATTTGTTTCAGTGTTTTTGTGCAGTAGAGCTCAAATTGCATATGCTGGACATACAAACAGCATGTCTGACGAACATATGTCAACTGCATTGATGTAACTACTGCCTTTGTTTCTACTAATGATCTCAGGAGTAATGTCCAGGGGTTAATTAAGGCCCCTAGTTAGTAGATAATACATGTTTCTTTTATATTTAAAAGTCCTCATAAACCAAATGGAAAAACAATCAACCAGATTGAGCCATTGCTCGCCTTGTTACTTCAGTAGTTACATCTTATGCAGCTGACCCATGTGCTCTCATCAACACGGGCCATTTAGATAAATATAGCAGGGTCAAGTTACCTCAATGAAATATAGGATTCTGCATTTCTATTGTTTCCCTTTGTAGTCTATGAATTTTCAAACTCAGAAAATAAGTAACCTGGCCAAGTGTTCATGCAGTAAAGGATTTCTGGCACCTTGGCCTGTCAGTCAGAGCCACAAAGACCCTTTGGCAGCACGAATAAGTGTCCAAATAAAGGCTGCGACTTGGCATTGAGGTTCAGAGTTTGCACTTCAGTAGTAAGACTCGTAGCTCATAGAGCAATTTGCTTAATCCTGACTGTGTAAACTGGATTTAGAAAGGTCCAATTTGTAAGTCAGCTGGAAGGATAAACGGATTTCTACTCACCAAGGAAGTGGAAGAATTCAGAAAACTTCAATAAAGAAACACTTTGCCTCAATAACTGAAATTCTTACACAGTTTTGCAGAAATCAAGCAAAAACTGGAAAACGGGAAGATATTTAAATCAAAGAAACTATGTGCTTTGGGTCATGATACTGTGGAACTGAGTTTTAAGAGATGATGAAAGTGGGAATGAGGGACAGGTATATGTCTGGAGAAAAAGGAATACTCATAGAGGTCTAATCAAAAGGACATATGGAAGCCATTGAAGAGTTTACCCCGGCACTGGGATATTGTACTTAGGGACTTGCAAAAAGCTGGAGATGAAGCCAGGAAGTAGAGAAGGATGAGGATTTTGATAAGGACAGGAGTTAGGGCATTCGTTGGAGAAATAGGATCTGAAGTATCACTGAGCCTGCAGGTGAGCTCCTAAGAAAAGCCTACAGCTTCCCTTAGCTGGAGATTGGAGAGATTTGAGGCTGTTGTCATAGAGATAATAACTGACAGGAGGAGACAAAATGAGCTCCGTGGGAAGTATTGAGGAGAGGATCAGAGGATTAAGCCACACTTACCTGGGAAGCCATTAACTTAGCCCAAAATTACAACACTCTGTCTAAACTCAGTTCGTTAATTTACATACAGCTAAAAGATTGGGAATGTTCGTGTTTTTGTGCCATTTATGTTAGAAATTTATAAGAAAATAATATAATGTGTTTTTCTCATGGGAGGCAAGAAACACACACACATACACATACACACACACATACACACACATACACACACATACACATACATACACACACACACACGCACACTTTCTTGTCTCCTGTATAAAGGAACAACGGGAAATATTAAAGGATCGCCACTATATCCTTAAATTTGCACACTTTCCATTTATTCATTTTGACTTTTCTGTGATGAGAATCTGACGCACAGAACTCAAGACTATGAAGGCAACATCTATACTTTTAAGCCATATTCTATTCTAGGCTGTGTCCCCTATGCCTTTCTCATCACTGCAGCTGTCTGCTGCTTCCTTCTCTTCTCTGTCAGCCTCGTCTCTCCTTCCAGCCTCATCAAGAACAATTCTTTGTGTTCTACTCCCTTTGCCTTGTAACAAGGAAGTGTTGCATTTTAAGTGTTTTGATGATGCTAATCCCATACCACACGTTAACAACCTGCATAAACCTAGGGTGATCCATTTTACATGATGCCTCATTTGATAAAGCTTCAAAGTAAATGGACTAAGTGGAATGTACCCCATTTTTTCCTTCATAAGTTTGTTGAAAATGGAAGTTGTTTTTTTTAAAAGACCCAATGAATTGCATCTCTTAAAGTTTCATAGCACACAACTCAAGCAGAGGAAAGGTCATAGGACAACATTGGCAGCGCTCTTACTTGATGCCTTTTGCCATTCAGCAGAAAACTAAGCTCCTCTTTCCCCCTCCACACTGAGTCTTTTCACTGAAAACAAAACTCAAGGTTTCTGCAGCAGCAGCGATATTATCTGCTGGTCATTTTCTTCTGAAACAGAAGACATCTCTGTATAGGGAATTTAAAGTTCCGTTAAACCACTCACTTTTAAAAGCCTTCAAGAGATATCATTAATAGTAAAAACTAAGAGGAAAGTAGATCCCCAGATGAAATGTGCCCTGACCATTAAGGTAACTCATATGCCTTATCTACCATTAACTCTAGTTCGTAGTCTAAGCCTAACCAGTCATTCAAGTAGCCTTGCTATTGGTGGACTTACAGAATCATTGTGCTTAACCACATAAAGACTTGGAAAATATTTTTCTCAAGAGTAATTGCTTAAACTATATATATTTATTATTTCACTGAATGAATGACACAAAATTAAAGAAATTCTGAACTCTTAAGTATTTCTGTAGGACCATGAATATTTGAACACCATTGAGGCTGTTTTTGCATACCTACTTTGTATAAAACAAAACCGTGTGCTTTTAGCATCATGAGCGTTTTCCTTTTACTGCTGTGAGAAGCAAAATGAACTTGGATTTGCATGCTGCAGAAATATGAGGTGATCACCTCCATTCAGGTTTGTGAGCTGTAAAATCCATTCGCTCTGAGCCTGCTAGGCAAAGACAATGTGATAATACAAGCTGCATTCAGCGAGCTCCCTTTGCAAGGCTCCTTTTTACTAAGGTACAGGCTTTAGCAAAGACTGGGACACGCCATTATGCAATGTAAAGAAAAGAACAACTGAATTTGATGCAGCCACGCCCACCATTCTAGAGAACACTTCCTCCATTGAGATCATGATGTTGCTCCCTGAGGTGGGTCATTTATTTCACAAAGTACAGTTTTACTTTAAGGCACACAATGTCTCACTGTGATAATATAGACATTTCAAGGGAAAATGTGGGCTTTGGAGGGAAAGAGTATAATTTCATCTTGTCCATCCACTGAAACTATTGGTAACGTGAGCTAGACTTGTAATATTCATCTTTTTCTTTATGCCGTTTAAATCATGTGACTGAGCCTTCAGAAAATATGGCTTGATGTCTTCTGATCCTCACTAAACTTCTGATGCAAAATCTAGCAAGAAACAGACAGCATTCAAGGATTGACCGGGAAGTCAGTTGACAGGTTTTTGTGAAATCCCGTACATATTGCAAAAGACAATTTTGACAAAATAGTTTAAAGCAAGGCAAAAATCACTATGAGAAATGCAAAAAATCACTTTGCGTTAATATTTGTTCACATGAGAATGAGTACAACTTAAAAATAAGATCATTGGCATGCCTAGATAATAATTCTTGCTACACAAATCCTGAATATCTAGTTTGTTATGAGCTGTAATGGGTATTTTCTGTGACTTTTGACACTTTTTTTTTTTAAATCAAAATTTCAATTCTTTGGTTTTCACTGAAGTGAGTCTTCTAAATTTACTTGACTGCTTAATTCATTTATGCAACCTATTGATGGGAAACATGATCTATTGATATCTTCATATTTAGAACAGTAGACTGCATATCACCTACTGATCAACCTGCTGAGCTTGAAAGACTTGGGCACTATCGGGATGTGCTATTAAGTATATCACTCAGAATGGCTTTGAGTTCACCGATAGCAATGGACAGCAGCGGAAGCTAAGAGTGTAGATGCACTCAAGCTATATTTTTGCAGGACCAGTTACCACATCAAAAGGACCATATCCTCTGAAATGATAGTTTGTTGTCTTGACACAGTGACAGATTCCTCTGAGTACAGCAGTAGAGGTCACACCAATTAAACCATGGATCACTACAATAATAGCAAGCACTGACTGACTGACAGATTGCATAGCATTCGACTCATGGAGAAATAGCAGTATATTCGACATTGTTATCTGGTGGGTGCTCCTGTGTATTAAAAGAAGTAAACCAAGGCTAGGAGACGGTGAGGAATTTGGGATTCCACGCTTCCCTGCTGTCTTTCATAAGAGCCATTTTTCAGTTGAGGTGATATACATATGAAGAAACTTTAGTAGCTGCCAAATATAGGGCTTGTCACTGGTAAAATAATCTGCATGAATTTGTATCATATTCATAGGTTTCACCCCTCTAAAGCATTGCATGGTTTAAAAATAATGCTAAGGCCAGGCAGGGGTGGTATGTGCCTTCAATCCCTTCACTCAGAAGGGAAGAGGCAGTTGTATCTCTGTGAGTTCCAGAGCAGCCTGGTCTACAAAATGTTTTGTAGGACACTCAAGGCTACACAGAGAAACCTCGTGTCATGAAATGACTCAAATATCATTAAGAAGAAATAAAAGTAATATACTTCAGGAGGCTCATGTTAAACCAACTCCATCAAGGGTTGGGTGTTGACTGAAAATAAGCAAATATAAAATGATGTTTTATGAGTACGGGTGTGTCTCTGTGAACCTGGGTATGTGTATGACACAGGGTCTGTAGGAGGCTGGGGGAGGCGAAGCCTGCATCATGGTTCTCTGCATCTACCATGCTTGAGAGTTTTTCTGCTGATGTTACATGCTGCCACTTCTCTTACGCTAGCTGACCTGTGAGCTTCTAGGGCATCTCCAGTTTCAACCACTCAGCACCCTTTAAGACTTCTGGGATTAGAGACATGCACAGCCAGGTGGTGGTGAATGGCCTCTGGGCCTTGCACTTGCACTGCAAACATTTCATACACTGAGCTGTTCCTTCTACACACAGTCAGGTTTCTACATGCACACTCATTGCTTGGATCTAAGGGTTCTAACAATTTGACTTTTGATAGCTAATACTATTATGTTATTATAGGCTAGCCATTACTGTTTCAAAAAACTGGTTTATAATAATATCTCCATTTTTGAAAATCTCCATCATTGATTATATGAGGAAAGGAATTTATGTGTAACTTAAACAAGATTCTCGAATTTTAATTGTGGTTTGTGATAAAAAGATTCAAGTTCATAAATCTGGTGAACAATCTAAACAAATATAAGAACTAAATATTTTAAAAATGTATCACATATGTTAAAATGTTAGTGATGATGGGAATAAGGTTTTTTTTTAATATTAACTCAGGTCTTTTGTAGTTATGGTCTTTTGGATTGAAATCACTGAGAAAAAGAATTTTCAAAATGTATTGCTTAGGTAGTAGAATAGCAGGCCCGGATGTGACCCATCCTTTAAGAGTTTATCATGGCCATTATATTGATGTCAATCATTTCTTAGAAAGCTAAACATTATTATACAATTTAATGTGTTTGAAATTGTTTCACTGTATCATATCTTATAAAGTCAGTGCAATTTTAAACCATGACATGGGATTATAATTTGATAATAAGAAACTAAACTTAAAACGCATCTTTCCAGAAATAGGGATTGCTTTTGTCACTATAAGGCAAGTAAGTCTAGTCCATGAAGACCTCCGATTTGGTGGCAAATCACTCTTTATAGAGTGTCTTCTGCCATTATGATGGAGCGAATTGATTTGAAATGGGACTGGATGGATATCCAGGTGAATGTATTGCCTTCTGACCAAATTGAGAGAAAATGAATTTATTAAGTAGGAGATTAATTTCTCTGTAGGAACAGCAACTCTAAAGTTACCTACAAAACATTTAGACATTTGATGAAGATTTCTCTTTAATGTTTTATATATATATATATTCCCATGTGTTTGCTTCTTTATTCAATCATCTAAAATTATTCATTGTAATTTACACAAAAGAGCTCTGCTTTAGCTGTCACTAGGGTCTCCTGATTTGGCAAGGTCAATGTTTTGGATATGAAAAGCCAAAATATACAACATTAACATAAGTGATTAAAACTTACCTAACAATGGTACTGAAAGAACAGGACACTCTGTGCACAGAGACCTAGGAGAAGGAGGGGCAGGCCCTTCTGGTTGCTGCCCTCACTGAAAGCTGAAACCCAGGCCCGGGGAGCGACTTTAGAACCGAGACCAGAGGTAAGACCAACTTCTCTGCTCCAAGTGACCTGCCTGGTGGACTCAGGACACATGCCTAGAGGAACAGCTGAAAGCCAGTGGACAGGAATGACTACACACCTGAAAGCAGAACACTCTGTTCCCATAACTGGCTGAAAGAAAACAGGAAAACAGGTGTACAACACTCCTGACACACAGAAATATAGGACAGTCAAGCCACTATCAGAACATTATAGCAGAACAAGGTAACACCAGAGACATCCTGATGGCGAGAGGCAAGCGCAGGAAACCAAGCAACAGAAACCAAGACTACATGGCATCATCAGAGCCCAATTCTCCCACCAAAGCAAACACTGAATATCCAAACACACCAGAAAAGCAAGATCTAGATTTAAAAACCCATTTGATCATGATGATGGAGGACTGTAAGAAAGACATGAAGAACTCCCTTAGAGAAATGCAGGAAAACACAAGTAAACAAGTAGAAGCCCTTAGAGAGGAAACACAAAAATCCCTGAAAGAATTACAGGAAAACACAATCAAACAGGTGAAAGAATTGAAAAGGGAAATAGAAACAATAAGGAAAGCACAAAGGGAGACAACTCTGGATATAGGAAACCAAAGGAAGAGACAAAGAGCCATAGATATAAGCATCACCAACAGAATACAAGAGATAGAAGAGAGAATCTCAGGAGCAGAAGATTCCATAGAAATCATCGACACAACTGTCAAAGAAATGTAAAACGGAAAAAGCTACTGACCCAAAACATACAGGAAATCCAGCATACAATGAGAAGATCAAATCTAAGGATAATAGGTATTGAAGAGAGTGAAGACTCTCAGCTCAAAGAAACAGTAAATATCTTCAACAAAATCATAGAAGGAAACTTCCCTAACCTAAAGAAAGAGATGCCCATAAACATACAAGAAGCCTACAGAACTCCGAATAGATTGGATCAGAAAAGAAACTCCTCCTGTCACATAATAGTCAAAACACCAAGTGCACAAAACAAAGAAATAATATTAAAAGCAGTAAGGGAAAAAGTCAAGTAACATATAAAGGCAGACCTAACAGAATTACACCAGACTTCTCACCAGATACCATGAAAGCCAGCTTGACAGCACACCTAAAAGCTCTAGAACAAAAAGAAGCAAAAACACCCAGGAGGAGTAGAAGGCAGGATATAATTAAACTCAGAGCTGAAATCAACAAGTAGAAACAAAAAGGACTATACAAAGAATCAACAGAATCAAAAGCTGATTCTTTGAGAAAATCAACAAGATAGATAAACCCTTAGCCAGACTAATGAGAGGACACAGAGAGTGTGTCCAAATTAAAAAAAATCAGAAATGAAAAGGGAGACATAACAACAGAATCAGAGGAAATTCAAAAAATCATTAGATCCTACTACAAAAGCCTATATTCAACAAAACTTGAAAATCTGGAGGAAATGGCCAATTTCCAAGACAGATACCAGGTACCGAAGTTAAATCAGGAACACATAAACCATTTAAACAACCCCATAATTCCTAAAGAAATAGAAGCAGTCATTAAAGGTCTCCCAACCAAAAAGAGCCCAGGTCCAGATGGGTTCAGTGCAGAATTCTATCAGACCTTCATAGAAGACATCATACCAATGCTATCCAAACTATTCCACAAAATTGAAACAGATGGAGTACTACCGAATTCCTTCTATGAAGCCATAATTACTCTTATACCCAAACCACACAAAGACCCAACAAAGAAAGAGAACTTCAGACCAATTTCCTTTATGAATATCGACGCAAAAATACTCAATAAAATTCTTGCAAACATAATCTAAGAACACATCACAACAATCATCCATTTTGATCAAGTAGATTTCATCTCAAGTATGCAGGGATGGTTTAATATACGGAAAACCATCAACGTAATCCACTATATAAACAAACTGAAAGATAAAAACTACATGATCATTTCATTAGATGCTGAGAAAGCATTTGACAAAATTCAACACCACTTCATGATAAAAGTCCTGGAAAGAACAGGAATTCAAGGCCCATACCTAAACATAGTAAAAGTCATATACAGCAAACCAGTAGCTAACATGAAACTAAATGGAGAGAAACTTGAAGCAATCCCACTAAAATCAGGGACTGGACAAGGCTGCCCACTCTCTCCCTACTTATTCAATATAGTTCTTGAAGTTCTAGCCAGAGAAATCAGACAACAAAAGGAGATCAAAGAGATACAGATTGGAAAGGAAGAAGTCAAAATATCACTATTTGCAGATGATATGACAGTATATATAAGTGATCCCAAAAGTTCCACCAGAGAACTACTAAACCTGATAAACACCTTCAGCAAAGTGGCTGGGTATAAAATTAACTAAAAAAAAAATCTACACAAAAGAGAAACAAGCTGAGAAAGAAATTAGGGAAACGATACCCTTCATAATAGTCCCAAATAATATAAAATACCTCAATGTGACTTTAACCAAGCAAGTGAAAGATATGTATGGTAAGAACTTAAAGCCTCTGAAGAAAGAAATTGAAGAAGATCTCAAAAGATCAAAAGATCTCCCATGCTCATGGATTAGCAGGATTAATATATTAAAATGGCCATTTTACCAAAAACGATGTACAGATACAATGCAATCTCCATCGAAATACCAATCCAATCCTACATAGAATTAGACAGAACAATTTGCAAATTCATCTGGAATAACAAAAAACCCAGGATAGCTAAAACTATCCTCAACAATAAAAGGACTTCTGGGGGAATCACTATCCCTGAATTCAAGCAGTATTACAGATCAATAGTGATAAAAACTGTATAGTATTGGTACAGAGACAGGCAGATAGATCAGTGAGGTAGAACTGAAGACCCAGAAATGAACCCACACATCTATGGTCACTTGATTTTTGACAAAGGAGCCAAAACCATCCAATGGAAAAAAGATAGCATTTTCAGCAAATGGTACTGGTTCAACTGGAGGTCGTCATGTAGAAGAATCAATTTTGATCCATTCTTATCACCCTGTACAAAACTTAAGTTCACGTGGATCAAGGACCTTCACATCAAACCTGATACGCTCAAACTAATAGAAGGAAAAGTGTGGAAGAATCTCAAACACATGGGCACTGGAGAAAATATCCTGAACAAAACACCAATGGCTTATGCTCTAAGATCAAGAATCGACAAATGGGATCTCATAAAACTACAAAGCTTCTATAAGGCAAAGGACACTGTTGTTAGGACAAAATAGTAACCAACAGATTTGGAAAAGATCTTTACCAATCCTACAACAGATAGAGGGCTTTTATCCAAAATATACAAAGAACTCAGAACTCATGAAGTTAGACGGCAGGGAGACAAATAACCCTATTACAAATGGGTTTCAGAGCAAAACAAAGAATTCACAGCTGAGGAATGCTGAATGGCTGAGAAGCACCTAAAGAAATGTTCAACATCTTTAGTCATAATAGAAATGCAAATCAAAACAACCCTGATCTTCCACCTCATACCAGTCAGAATGGCTAAGATCAAATACTCCAGTGACTGCAGATGTTGGCAAGGATGTGGAGAAAGAGGAACATTCCTCCATTGTTGGTGGGATTGCAGACTGCTACAACCATTTTGCAAATCAGTCTGGAGGTTCCTCAGAAAATTGGACATTGAACTACCTGAGGACCCAGCTATACCTCTCTTGGACATATACCCAAAAGATGCTCCAACATACAACAAAGACACGTGCTCCACTATGTTCATAGCAGCCTTATTTAGAATAGCCAGAAGCTGGAAAAAACCCGGATGCCCTTCAACAGAGGAATGGATACAGAAAATATGGTACATCTACACCATGGAATACTACTCAGCTATCAAAAACAATGACTTTATGAAATTAGTAGGCAAATGGATGGAACTGGAAAATATCATCCTGAGTGAGGTAAACCAATCACAGAAAAACACACATGGTATGCACTCATTGATAAGTGGATATTAGCCCAAATGCTCGAATTACCCTAGAGGCACAGAACACATGAAACTCAAGAAGGATGACCAAAATGCGGATGCTTCACTCCTTCTTTAAAAGGGGAACAAGAGTACCTTTAGGATGGGATAGGAAGGCAAAGTTGAGAACAGAGGCAGAAGGAACACCCATTCAGAGTCTGCCCCACATGTGGCCCATACATATACAGCCACCAAACTAGATAAGATGGATGAAGCAAAGAAGTGCAGACTGACAGGAACTGGATGTCGATCTCTCCAGAGAGACACAGCCAGAAAATGGCTAATACATCGGTGAATGCCAGCAGCAAACCACTGAACTGAGAATGGGACCCCTATGAAGCAATCACAGAAAGGACTCAAAGAGCTGAAGGGGCTTTAGACCCCATATGAACAACAATGCCAACCAACCAGAGCTTCCAGGAGTAAACCACTACCCAAAGACTATACATGGACTGACCCTGGGCTCCAACCTCATAGGTAGCAATGAATAGCCTAGTAAGAGCACCAGTGGAAGGGGAAACCCTTGATCCTGCCAAGACTGAACCCCCAGTGAACAGGATTCTTGGAGGGAGGGAGGTAATGGGGGTAGGCTCGGGAGGGGAACACCCATGTAGAAGGGAAGGGGGAGGGGTGAGGGGGATGTTGGCCTGGAAACCAGGAAAGGGAATAACATTTGAAATGTAAATAAGAAATACCCAATTTAATAAAGATGGAAAAAAAGAAATATATTCAATAAAATAAATAAATAAAATAAAAAGAAAAAAAAGAAAGAACAGGAATGTGGAGAGCAAACTAGAGAGTATATCTGAGTTTTTATATTTCTAGCAATTTCTTTTAACAGTGAGATCTGAAATACAATTGAGAAATTTGAAGAAATAGTTTTATGAATCTTAGTTTTCGTCAATTCCCTGTGAGCAATGAATTAAAAAAATTGATTAATGAAAAAAATCCTAATTTTCTAAAAAGAAGAAAATCTTGAAGAATTTACTCACCATACTTTTAAAACTATGAATGAAAGAGTATCTTTTTAACATATACACATACATATAGTGCCAGTTTTTCTTTGGCTAATATTATTTGTCAAATAGTTCATTATTTTAATTTACTGGTCAATGTGGCAGTGAGTCTCATTTCTCTCACTAAGGAAAATGTTAAATTGGATTTATTTTGATGGAAGGATATAAAGCTATCAATGGATGGAGCAAAATATATTAGGCAATAAAACAGTAGTGTAAGCATTCTCCTCAGAAAAGAGACATTCTTGTCAATTGATCAGTGTTTTATGAGCGAAATTTGGAAAAAATGTTTCTAATGGTTTACAGAGCAAGAAAATAAGACATGCTGAGTCTGCAGTATCCTAATGACACACCAGGCTTCAGTGTGTCTGCAATACATCTCTCAACCATTTCTCTATCATCAGATTATCTATCTGGAACTTATCATCTATCTGTTTCTTTTAGTCTATGAAAACAACTTAAATTAGATGTTCATATTTGATCTATCACACACAAACAAGATAAGCAAGAGCATTAATAACAGCTAAGTAATGTCCGTATACATTATTTCTGAAATACTGATTCCTATTTTAGCGTCAGGCAGCCTTCGCTAATCTATATCATGTTATTATAGTCATCAAACTGGGATGAAGATGATGTTGCTTATGTAACTCACCTGTTCACTTATGCCATCGCTATAACTGTTGCCATTTTTCTGTATTATTCTTGCTATTATAATAGTTTATGAAAACTACTTTGAACAGAAATGATTATGATGAAATAAGATGAATAATTATATACTTTTTAAGATGGAAAAATAGTCGCTCTGGAAATTTTGCTGTAGCAAAAGAACTTCCACTCTGCAATCTGTAATGAAGTCTTCTATCAGAAATGTCGGGCACTTCAGAAGCCATTGATTGACCCGGGGAGGTTCCAACCGTTCACAGAGAGGGTTGTTTCGTGAATGAAAACTAAGTCTATGCTCCAGAAACTACTGCATTCCTACTAAAGAACAAGGCAGGGACATTTTCTTAGAAACCCTTATCAAGATGCTTCAATGTCCTTGTTGTATCATGTCACCTCACTTCTGAGAGTTCTATAGTTCTATAGTGCTCAAAGCATATGAATAGTTACAATAAAGCAAAATATAACAGTATTCAAAAGTTATGAGTTACTTCACTGGCACGACATTTTAAAAATACCAAGTAAGCATTCAAATTTAGAGAAGGAATTTTTTTCAAAATTTTTCTCTAAGCAATGAAAATTATTCTTTATGTAAGCAGGCACCCTCAGGAGAGCGGTGAAGGGGACATCTGTTGATATTGCTGTGGGAGACCTGGACATAGCTGAATCTAGATGCCTGCCCCTTTCTGGGTAGGAACTGTAATATTGCAGCTGCCTGCACCTGTTTGCTACCAGCCATTCTACAAAGAAACCAAGAGCTTTCGGTTTTCAGAACCATCATGGGAGCTCTCCTGCCAGCCAGCCAGCCTAAACAAACTGGGGAAACCCAGGTTCTTTCAGAGATGCTATCTCAAAGACAAGAAGGAACGAAATCAAAGAATAGAGCCTATACAACTTCTGCCCTATAAGTACATGCAAAAACATGTACACATGCACCAAATACACATGTCCTCCCATACCTATTGGGGCATGTGCATGCATGCACACACACACACACACACACACACACACACACACACACACACAAACACATACTCTTAGATAAAATAAAAAGAATAAATATCTCAAGGTTTGTCTGCTGGCAGAAATATTAATATAGAAAATAACAGAGATTGATTCGGGTTTGGTGCATGGATGGCATACATATTTGTGAATCATTTCATATTCAAAGACATTCTGGGTGGATGACCTTTGAAAAACCAAGGCAGGTATTTAATAAATACAGTATGGGTAGTGGCATTCAGGAGGTTCTTTTTATTGAAATTAAGTTTAGAAATGATTTTTTTCAAAAGACACAGTGCACCCAGCGTGCAAGCTCTCCTTACTCCCCTGCTGATGCTTTAAGGGTGTCTGGAACATTATTCATGAAAGATCTTGAGTTTCTTTTCTGTTCCTTCAATGAGTTCGGATATGGAGAAGTCACATGACACGTTCAACCTTGGTATATCGTCTTTAGGAGACTTTACAATTTTCCCATTTTTTTCTTTGGTAAGAGTGAGTTTAGTAAAACATTTTAAATTAAAAATCAATTTTCTCAGTTAGTAAAAGAGAAATGTAAAGGTAATAGATTTGATATCAGCTACAAGGACACTCTGAATTCTGTGGCTACTGTTTGTTTGCTCTGGTGTCTGTTTCATGATCTGGTTTAAATATTCCACATCATGAGTTTATTATTAGCACTAATTTAGAATTAAGAAAAAATGTTTTTGAAACTCAGAGAAAAGAGTTTGCTAGCCAACATGTCGAGTGGTTATAGTAATGAAAAATAAACATATTTTTTGGGTAGAGTCAGTCAATATTAAGTAGGAGCAGATGGTGCAAGTTTTTTACTGTCAAACCCCATGACCCTTTCCTTCTTCCTCATGTATTTCCTCTTATTTCTACCCCTTCCTTCTTGTTTCTTCTCTTTTGTCTCCTCTCATTTCCACCATAGCTTCTTCCTTTATTAACAGAACTTAAAGGTTGTTCTCAATTCAGTGCCACCGAAAATCATATTCGCTATTATTTGGTGCTTGTGCACCTTGGGAAAGAATCATGTTTGCAATGCACATGTAGACATTGGAGGTATGCAGTCATACTCTGGCTTCTGAGGTCTCTTCATCTTTACGTTATGTCTTTTCGACTCATTTGGGGCCACGGAATGTATTAAAACTCTCTAAGTTCCAGTGTTCTGTAGCACTCTGGGTAATGAGCATTCCTCCTCCTGCACTCTGGGTAGTGTCAGCCCTGCTGAGTTCTAGAGACATCTCAGCTTTGCCTTGCACTGTCCTGTCATGGAGTCACTTGCTTAACCCACGTGGACATATAGTCTTTCAAAATTTAAAGACCCTGAACTCTCTAAAACTCAGTGAAACACATATCATCCATTGTCACTAACAGCACACTATATTCAGTCCCCCTAAACACTCATTTTATATATACAACTACAAATAATTCTTGGAGCTATTTGAGGCTTATTTATTGGCTCTTTCCTAGAGCTGTAATTTTGTCCTGTCATAATTTGAGGGCGCTCATATCAATTCCACATACTTTCAATTGCACCCTAAAATCCAGATTCGGACTTATTATTTCTATATATCTTCCTTTTACTCTATCTTTGTCTGAATGATGAGACCATTCCAATTTTATTTTCTGCTCTATTTAACTGTTGCAGGCCTGATCATTACATTTAAAGTCATAGAAGCAGGGGGTATGGAGGAGGAGATATGGGCTTTAACTAAGAAAGGAGGAATAACATTTAAAATGTAAATTAAAAAATAACCAATTGAAAAAAGAATATCATTGGCGTTTGTATTAGCATATTTACTGTTAGTACCACAAAATATCTGGTACTTTATTAATTAAGAGCATACCTTAGACTCCGTTTCATAGAACCTATTCATGGCCATGAGCGAGGGTATCCTGCCTGCATCACAGAATAGCAAGTGGCATAATGTTTGGTGAGTGCAGGTAAATGGGCAAGATGGGTAGCTAGAGACAGTCACAGGTCACACTCTCCATCTAAAATCTGACCTTGCCTGAGAATGATACCCAAAGTCACCTAATCACACTTTGGTAGGTCATAAGTCTTACAGGTCACCAATTTTACCACTTTGAAAAGCGTAATGTCAACACATCCAAGGTTGGAGGACAGATGACCATCAATTAAAAGTGTGGCATTTCAATTTTACCTTGTGGAAAAATACCAATTTTTTAAAATCTGTATATTAACATACAAAATATATTTCTTCTACTTTTCCACTACAATATTATTTATCCAGGATATATTTTATTTATTATTTATATAATTTTATATTCATTTAGTAAGTCTGTTAGTTAATATTTTGAATAGGTTGCCTATAACACTTTGCCTATTGCTTTCCATCTATTATACTGGAAACCAAAATTATTTATTCATTCACTTATTTACTTAACTTATTTCACAGATGGCCATGTTACTGCATCTCAAATTTAGCTGCACACAGAATTAAACATACACAGCTCAGACTAACTTGAAGTTTACCAGCCTCATCACGTTCCTCTTTGAGTGAACAGCACGGTGTATACACTGTCTGGTTTTTCTGTGCTTTGTTAATGGTGTTGGGCTGTCCACCTGGTTTGCTTTCCTAGTAATTAATAAATATGGACGGATGAAAAAGCCAGCCAGTCCTATTCATGTTGGTCCTCATTTCAACATGTTAATCACCCCATGGGGTGTGGTGGGACAGGTGCCTTGTTCTCTTTACTTTTGCTTGCATTTTAATGGAATATGTTGTAGTTCACCACTAAGAGTTACATTAATTTATTGACAGAGGAGTCGTGATGACTTAGAGATGTATAGAAAACCAGGAAAGTAAAATATGAATAAAAAAATTGTATCTGGTTATTCCATTAAATATTCAACCCTATGAGTATGAATCTAGATGAAGTGTGTATTACGGTTAAGGAGAGGGTTAACCTGATCTTTTCATCATGTTTTTTAGGATCTCGTCTTCGTCAAGAAGACTTTCCCCCCAGGATCGTAGAACACCCTTCTGACGTCATCGTCTCCAAGGGAGAGCCCACCACTCTGAACTGTAAAGCAGAGGGCCGGCCCACCCCCACCATCGAATGGTACAAGGATGGTGAGCGGGTGGAGACAGACAAGGATGATCCCAGGTCACACAGGATGCTTCTGCCCAGCGGATCCTTATTCTTTTTGCGAATTGTTCACGGACGCAGAAGTAAACCGGATGAAGGGACTTACGTTTGTGTTGCAAGGAACTATCTTGGTGAAGCAGTGAGTCGCAATGCATCTCTGGAAGTAGCATGTAAGTAAACGCCACGGGCCTCATGTGCTCGTTCTGCTTCTTCATAATAAATATGGTCCTTTCTCACTGATTCTTAGGATCTACAGAGTAAAACATCTGAGATAATACATAACCTCTTCTCTGAGGAAATATGGCTAGAATACTGTCAGTATAGGGGCTGCATCAATTTTGATTACTTAAATTTGAATAAAGTCAATGCTATATTGAAGCAATGGGCAATACATAAGGCTATTGTAATTGTAAATTTCAACTATTGATCAGATGCGTAATTGAGTACCAATGTTGCACGTGTTTCCATTACTTACATATACACATATATGTATGTATACATATATGTGAACGTTTGAAGTAACACCTTATCTTATTCTCTACATTATAGTATCTCCAGTTTCTTATAGACCAAATTGAGAAACAGTAGGTATGTAAGGGAGACGACAGCACAAACTATAACGATAACTTTGTTTTATTTTTTTATCGTTGACCTCAATATAGAACAAATGAGCACGCTGCTGTCAGAGTTTCTATTTTCTACACAGTCTTAATATTCAAAATAAATAAGAACTTTCTCTTTTGAACTTTTTGATATATATATAGCCTTCCATGCCAATAATGACAGTAAAGATTTTAGTGCCTGGATTCTATTTAGATATACACTTCGTTGGCTTCCAGGGTGGTGTGGGATAGATTGCTTTGGTCTGGCGATGGCGAGCTGGTACCTTCGGTGAATTGTGAGTCGGATAACAGCAGCTGCTCCATTGTAGAGACTGTTGTCCCCTTGTGATAATTGGAAGGGTGCTTGAAATAGTCGGACCTTCTGCTAATTAAAGGAAATATGTTCTGTATGGTATCATAGCAGATAAATAATGCTTATGTTATGTACAGAGAGTCGAAGTTTGCAACAATATGTATTTTTTGCACCTGGAAGGGTCTTTCTGTGATCAAATTGAACCATTCTTTATCTGACAATCTTGGTGAAGCTCTCGTTCCCAAGCATCGTGTCTTCTGATTTAGACTTTCATTCCAGAGATTATGAGCTAACCGATGTTTACATATGTAACTTTAATAAAAAAATGAGTGGAAGTTCTTAAAATACGAATTTTATGTGTGGAACGTAATAAAATACAAACATTTGAAACATTTACTAGTGATGTGATTTCCCCAAAATAAAACCAGTTTTTGTTTTTTAAAAGTAAAGCAATACTTTACGAAGGACTTATAATTTATCAGGAAATATAATATGAAACCACAACCTTAAGAATATACAGTTTCCACTTAAAAATAACAACTTTCTGAAACTTCTGAGTACACGGAAATGTTTCACTGCCAAAATCTATCGATGCATATCTCTCTGTTGTAAACGTGATTGATGGGCATGGCCCACCTATTTTGTAACCAATCAGAGTGCGACTAGATGGCCCACCTATTTCGTAACCAATCAGAGTGCGACTAGACGATCTAGGATGGAAAACGAGTTAGTGGGGATTTCAGGAAGGCATCTTTACTTTTGTGACTTTTGCTCTTAGGGGATTTTTCTGCATTCCCAGAACACTGCAAACAAAACAGAATGATTTTAGATAAATGAAAATGAAGAAATTCTACCCTTTTCCTATAACATTTATTGCTCAGCAGCCAAGATCCCACTTTACTATGACTAATTTCACTTCAGAACATTAAACAGATTTCAAAGTCGGCTGGCAATTTCTTTGTAGAATAGCAATAAACATTTGTTTTTAATCTTAGTTTTGTTGAAGTTAATCCTCAAACACAATCATCTTTTACTTTCATGTTTTCCTGAAAAGATTACTGTCCCCCATACTTAATTCATAAATAATGAGAAAAAATTAAGGCATGATTCTTTCCCATGTAATATGACGGCAACACATTTTAAATTGAGGTACAAATGAAGTTTAATAAGTGTTTGAATTACTTATAATCTCAAAAGCGAAAACTAGAAAGCTTACGAGTTGGCTTTAGTTAGTGAATAAAATTCCTTCTTCGAATTCCATGTCACAAGTTCACAAAATTTGAAGCTACCTAAGGCCAAATAATATTCATTTATTTCTTCTGCTTTTTCTATTAGCTTACAAGCCTATATTTTCCTGTGTGTCTTAGTACATAAAACTGAAAGGCTGAATTGGTCAACACCCATTCTATCCTCTATTAATGTGCTGAGGGACAGGAATAATGAAAACATTCTAATCTATTCTCAGAGTTCAGAATACCCTTCAATTTTAATATTTTTAATAGATTAAATGGAGAAAAATTATGGCTCATCAGAGGGACAAACAGCATAGATAGTAGGAACACATAGGGAAGAGTGCTTAAATATTTCCAGGCAATAATATGATAAGTATGTCCTAAAAAGGGAAGCATCACCTGAACTCTGATTTTTTAATATCATGTGATGTCTTGGGTAGAAAATGAATTTTTACAATTTTCTGGTATAGAAAATTGAGGTGAGAAAGTACATGTATACATTGCTTAGTTTCAGTTTTACGTTTTGATATGTCAGTGAGGTATTGAGGTTAAAACACTTCACATTCCATTATAAAATAGATTCTGGAATTGAGCAAACAAGGCATTCTGAAACAAAGTTTGATGTCACAGAAGTTCGTAAAAATACAGGAGAATGAGCAAGTTGTCTGTCAATGGTAAACCATCATAAAATATAGAGTCCATTTGCTTAGATCCAGCATTAGTTGATCATAGGAAAAAGAGAAAAAGAGGGTCTGTCTAGACAGCATTGTGGAGAATAGGTGTTACAGTGACAGAGAATGTTGTGACAAGGAAAATGTTTTCAAATAATGTTAGTGGTAAATAAAAGAAGCCATGGCCTCCAGTAGTGGACAACGCACACGGCTGTAAAGGAGTGGGGAGAGTAGTAAATACCTATTTTTCCAGAAGGAAGCTCCACCTTAAGTATCAGGAACCTGGTGAAAATCATCTCGAATCTACTCTACTGCCTGTGGAATCACATGGGCTCCTCCTGTTCTACAAAGGGGGGGGAAGTAGCCCTGGACTTTGCCCATGACATGGGAGGACTCTCTGTCAACTGTCATTGTGATAAAACACAATGACTGCACACAGTTATTGTAAAATGATTTTGATAAAACGGTATGGAAATGTTTGATTCCCTTTATCTGACCTTGATTTTTTATTTAAATGAGAAAATATTGAAAGTCAGAGTCCTGTTGATAGCCATCTGTTTTTATTATTTGTATGAAAGTCTGCTGTCTGTTCCTATACCATATTCTCTCATACTCACATTCTACCTTTCTTTCTTTCTTCCTTTCTTTCTTTCATCTATCTTCTATTACTCTGTCTATCTTTCCTTTCTTTAGCAATGTAATGGGACAGTTCATTAAAAGATTGAAAAAAGGAAGCAAGCAAAAAATAAACAACAACAACAACGACAACAAAATCATTCATGGCCAAGTATTGCAAGCTAGAATCGAATCATTCAATTATTTTTTATTGTGTGTTGTTTGTTTGTTTTATTTTAAGCATGCATGGAAGAAAATTCAGAACAACACTGAAGGTCCTTTCCACTCACTTGATTCTGAGGCAGACGTTTAGTCAGAAAGTGATTTTAAATGGAACGAAAACACAATCACAAGGCTACCAGCAAGAGGCCTGGCACTCATGAAGTTAATAGGTGGTTTTCCAATGGGTCCCTCAGGAGCGCCCGGCACAGAGGTGCAGATAGAATTTCAGTTCCCACCAAGTGCTGTGGTGTGTAGCATAGAAGGGGCACCAGAGCCTTCGCTGGGAGGAAGGGGGGCTGCCTGACGTGCAGCCAGCCTGGTGGCCTCAAGAGAAGGCAGCTGTAGCCCCAGGTGGTAAATATATGACAGCAGCTTGATCTATCGACCAAGGGAAGAGGGGGTGCGGGGCTAAATGAAAATTCATGAAAAATTGATGAAGTCCCCAGATTATTTTTTCCCCGTTTCCTTTCTCAGCACTCCTCTAGTGCTGAAGAGAGAGATTAAATGAGGTGCTGAACGTTTTTACTGCCAGGAGGTTGTGGTTCAAAGTTCAGAGGTCACATGGAAACCACCCCACACCCACACCCCCATGACTTACCTTGTAGGAAAATAGAGAACTTCTCAGATTTCCTTTGCTTTGGTAATCAAAACAGCTAAATATTCAAAATGTGGCTTTTGGGTCGACACCCTCCCCCCCAAAAAAGAGAACATGCATGATTCCTAATTCGACTGGATGATGCATGTGAACTTCATGAGGCAAGCAGGTTTGCGTTTTCCTTACTACTTCCTGTTTGGCTTCTCCCTGTCTCCCTCCGTTTCTTATCCTGTGTTGTCCGTGTATCAAGACGTAGACTAGAGGAGCGTAGTTCAGAGAGAGAAAAGGCTCCGCACTATTTATAGGCCACAGATCGCTCGGATAGCAGAGCTGTAGGACACTTTACACACCTAATGTCCTATTTGTTCTAAATATAGCACTAACTTGGTATTTTTATCTGTGCAAGAAAGAGTGCGTTTATGAGTAGATGGCTGTTGCTGTAGAGGGTGCAGGTGGCTTCAGACATGAGCACAAGGTGAATGGTGAACTTCATTCCTTCGAGTTTGCCGATAGGGAGCTTTGTTATGTGTTTGATGTTATTCTGACCATGGGAAAAACTGATCCCGGCAAAATGGTTTTTATTTTTCATAGAGACATTAGGCAATTTAAATGTAAAGTAATTTAAATGAAAGCTATGCAGAGCTCCTTGAATTCTTCTTTGTTTGTTTCTTTTATTTTTGAGACATGATTTTGCTATGTATTCTAGTGTGTTCTCAAACTGCCAGCCACCTGATCTCAGCCTCTCAACTGCCACCACGGATGGCAATAACTATTTAATGAGACTGTATTCACATATCTTGTCTTTCACAAATTCAATGTATATCACTCTATAATTTAAAACAAACATAGTTTTATGGTATCACTACCAACACCATAACCTCGTCTAGAATATTTTGACACTTAACAGATATTTGTGCCGGTTAACATGCAATTTCCATTTTTCTCAACCATCCTCCCTTGGTCCCAAGAAAATATTCACTATTTGTCTCAGTAAAGTTGGTGTTGTTTGCATTTATAAGTAGAAAGACTTATTGAAGGTAATTTTGTGTCAACCTATATTCTTGTAGGACATGTGATTCCAGACAACGGCACATCTCCACTTCAGCTTTTGTACATAGATTTTTTCCTAATAACTAACATAGGTCTTTTTATTCAGATCAAAGGAGCCCACAAGGGAACTAAAATTCCTTAAAGTAGGTTGTACTCTTTCTATATATGAGTCAGTCTTTATAAAAAGTAGGAGAAGAATTTTTATAAGTCTAATTCTTTTTCTATATAGAATTCCATAACATCTTGTACTTTAATTTAAAGGAGTGAGGTTAATTATACGATTGACATATTCTTGGTATTGAAAATGAAGTTGCTTCTTGTAAGGAAAGTCCAAAAGCAAAGGTATTCTTAGCCGGGAGATGTGCCTACACATTTGTCAGTTTGAAGTTACACGTACACTTTTGTTAACATTTCCTAAGGATGTACTGTGTGAGAGAAGATGAAGTATAAGCTATCGCTCTGAGGATTTCTTTTTTTCTCTGCTGTCTTCTGTTCTAGACATCAACAGCTGACCGCATGATTTTGTTGTTTTTGACTACTGTGACAAGATAGATGAAAGAGGTGTTCTCAACACAAGGCAATTTGATTTCCCATAGTTCTAGAAAAGTCTATGGTCAAATAGCCAATATGAGGATTTTGGGTAAAACTCGACTCTCTTGTCCATAGAACACAACATTTGAAGGTCTTTCCTCCTATCTCCTAACACGATTCGAATCTTGGGAAGTTTTTGTTTGTTTGTTTGTTTTGTTTTGTTTTTAAATTTTATAAATTTAAGAAAGAAAAAACCCTTCTAAACATTAAAACATCATATACCAATTGCAATTTTTTTTAACACTTTAGTTCTGGAAGAGCACAGACATTCAAATGTTAGTTCCACAACTAGTTTTGGAGCAAATTCAAACCAGGAACTATAAGAGGAGTGATTTGCTTTGCTGCAGTGTTTCGAACCCTGGTGACTACTAACTACTGCACTCTCTCTTATGATTGCTTTGGTGGTTTTCTTTATTTATCATTAGTTTTTGTTGTTTGTTTCTTTTGTTTTTTATAGATTCCACTATTGCATGGTATCTACTAGAGAAAGCTATTTGTACATGGGTTTAAGCCACTAAAAATCCCCCCAAAAAACAAAACAAAACAAAACAAAACAAAACAAAACAACCAACCAAATGAAAACTTTGAGAGCCAGCCAGCCAATAACTTCAGTGGGTCTTTGGGATCCCAGTGTAGTCCCAAGGCTTTCTCAGGGTGAGATCTGAAGCACAAAAATCAATTTCAGTTAACAAAAAATAGTTAGAAGCTGAAATATAGGAACCTAAAAGAAAAGTTAATTGTTTTAGAGACTTTCCCAGAACTTTGACGGATTAGGTATTTTTTTTTTCCATTTTGGCTGGGCATGCTGTATATGTGCTGAGTTTTCTGGCCTGATTGGTATGTACATAATTAAGTCAGTTGTGCTAAGGTCTGAGCGCCTGTTTTATCTGCTACAGGAAATAGTCCTTGGCTACTTATTCATGCAGGTGTGTTATGTAATTGACCTTGAAAATTCAAATGTGTGAAAACGTCAGTCTGTGTTATCAGCAGCAAGAAAAGTCTGAATGGAGGATGGCATGGGAGCACGTGGGCAGTCTCAAGTGTGGACTCGAGAAATCGAGCTTAAATTAACATTGAAGGATAAAGAGAGACCTATCTGGAAATCAGGCCAATTCCAAGATGCAGAACTATTTCTTAGCATATCTAAAGGAAGTCATATTTTAGGTCTGAGGTTTTCTAACATTTAAGGCTTTATAAAGACTTTATTATAGTTGAATTTTCAGCCACTGGCAATCCCTCTCCACTGTGGTAGAGAGGCATTAACCTAAACAGGGCTTAATTAAGGAGTTAAGAGTGGACACAGACTACCTTTGGATTACTAGGAGTTAAGGGATATTACAGGAAAGAAAGAAAGGAAGGAAGAAAGGAAGGAAGGAAGGAAGGAAGGAAGGAAGGAAGGAAGGAAGAAAGAAAGAAAGAAAGAAAGAAAGAAAGAAAGAAAGAAACAAACAAACAAACGAAGACAAGGCTGTATTTGACCAAGTTTGGAGGGAAAAATATCCCATCTGCATTAGTTCTGTTTGGGCAGTAAATGAGGGCATCTAGGGGTATATCTTGGTGTTAACTAACATATTAAAAAAGTTTATTTTCACTAGATGACATGGCTTCCCTCTTTGATTTGCTATGATAATGGGTCATGCAATATGGAAGCACATACATTCAATGTAGGGAGCACTGCACTGAAGCAGTGAGGCAGAAAAGGCCTCTACTACAGGATTCCAGCTGATGCAAAGTTAGCTGCATTCAGTTGAAAATTAAGGCCATCTTAGGAAAGATGAGATGGCATTTCGACAAAGGGTTGAACAGGAATATGTTTTTAAAGTGAATTTCTTCCCAGGGAAGATATAAATTTACTCTGTTGTGTGTTCATATGAATGCCTTCTAAATTCCTGAACCACATATAGATACTGAGGTGTAGTTTTGTAAAGCAAGGCGAAGGGTTTCTGAATGGATCTAGAGATGCTGTGTTGTAGAATAATAGAGCTGCGGTTATATTTCGACCATTAAATTATACTTAATGAACATTAAACTTCGAAATGGTTTGGATCCTATATTTTAAGGGATATATTTTTTAACATAGCTATAGAACCAAAAAACCAAACACAGAGAGAAGCATAATTCTGATGGCAGTGTCAACACTGAACACAATTACATAGGTCATGGTCACAAGCATCACGGACCAGGAGCTGCTCTCCTGCTTTGGAGTTGTTTAAGAGTAAGAGGTATTGCTGACAAGAGAAAACAGAATACAGAGCTGGATAATTGACGCTTCTGAGCAGGAACCAAGGAGTAAGAACCACTTGTCTACGAAGCACAATACTTCTTGTTCTAAGTGTTTCGTGGTCATGGTTTATTGAATTCTAAAAATAGCTGTAAGATGTGTTTAAGTGTATTCTCTCTCTTTTATGTATCTGAGATATAAAAATTCACTTCCTTCTTTTCATAGAGACACAAGAGATAAGATTTGCACCTAGGCAGGCCTGGCTCTCAAGATCACTTTCTTAATCACTCGGTTAAGCTTACCCATTGATTAATTCAAACAAGCAAACAAAATCATTTGGCACTTAGAGACAAAAAAATCACTAGTGCTGATTTTGGGTATTTTATCCAGAGACCATGGCCCAGTTGTGTGTATAGAATGGAGATCACTGAAGAGGTAGGATGAGATAGAAGATACTATTTAGGTGTTGATATTTTTTGATGTGTAAGATATTAAAGAAAATAAAACATTATTTTTCTATGTTTAGTTTAGTTGTATATTGACAGTCGAGAGCTCATTAGTTTATTCAAGTAATTTGATTTTCTCTTTACAGTTCCTAGTTGTCAAATATCAGTATCAGAAAAATCCATCACTTTCAGTTGTTATTGACATGTTTGGAGGTTAAGATGTCTTGAAGATTAACAATCCAATTTATAAGATGAGTCATCTGTGACTTCAGATACAGAGAGAAGTTGACTAAGTTAACCAAAAAAAGGAGTATTGCAACAGCAGCCATGTCTTACACCCTTTTAGGGTTTTCTGAGCCATTAATATTGTAATGTTTATTTTTATTTATTGTAATGTTTGTGGCTATGTGAATTTATACACATCTTCGGGTTATCATAGTTTTTAAGGTCAATGTATAATTCAGGAACATTGGCCAATTTGACTTTGAAATTATTATAGCTCTTTAGTTTTTAATTTTTTAGAAAACGATCCAATGGTTTCGATGTTTGGTGCCAAAAGGAGTAAATATCCATCCAGAGGCACAATAAAAAGTAAAAAAAAATACTTCAAAGATTAATTCCACATAGATCATACATTAAAATGTAAGTCTCAGTTAGATATGCAATTCTAAAGTAAAACAGAAAGAAACAATCACCCAAATCGTCTGCCTACACAAAAATAAACAACAACAAAAAACAACACCTGGGACTGACTTCATTAAAATTAGAATCCTCTAAAATACTCCATCTTCCTTAAGAATGTAAGAAGACTAGTTTCAGACTGAGAATATATAGATATGTACACTTGTATATGTTATGTAAACAACAAATGATAAAATACACAGAAGATGAAATGAGATATGCTGCAAAGGAACACATATTATTAATGACACATAAGCACACGGGAGAATCATTGTCCTTAGGGAAGTGCTATAAGACGATCAAAAAGGAATACTTACCTTTTATCGCAGAATTCTTGCAAGGATGCAGTGAAACTGATTTCTTCATGCATTACAGCTAAAACCCCAAAGTGGTGTAGTCACAATGCAATGCAGTTTACCAACTCCAAAGCACACTGAATTCTACCTGCTGTCTTATTGCACATCTAAGCATTTATCTCAAAGAAATGTTAGCATGCATACAAACACATAGTCCTAGATAAATCTGTGATGGGAGAAGGTAAGACAGCACTGAACTGTCCCTCATTGAAATGAATGATTAAACGGAGTAGTCTGGATCCACACTATGGAATACTACTCAGCAATAGAAAGAATTGAATTATTGATATACGGAATGATGCAGATGGGCCTCAAGGGTATTATGGTGCATTCGAAAATGGCATTTGAAAGGGCATCGCAAAAGGTCGCATGCTATATAATTCCATTTACATAATATTCTCAAGATCACAAAATTATAATGATAAAAACAGATTAGTGGTTGTGAAAAGTCAAAGATATGGAGTCAGGCAGGACTGATCATGACTCAGAAGGAATAGTAGGAGACTATGGAGACAACATGATTCTGTATCCATGTTATTATGGTAGATACTTTAAGGTATACATTTATCAATGGAATAAAACTCCATGCCTCCCTTGTTCTGCGGAAAACTCATGACTTTGATACTATTATATAATTAACAGAAATGGAAGTTAGAATGAGGACAAACTCCGTGACAGTGTCAGATCCACGATGTAGTGAACAGGTGTCAGCACATCACGACCACAGACATTCTTTCTCTAGATTTTCCTAGCATAGCAGTAGTTTAAATTAAGAAAGACACTTCATCATGATTCTGTGCAACAGAAACTACTCTTGTAAATACTCATTTTGAGTATTGTTTAAATTCACCATTAAGCCTGGAAGCCTACTTGAAGACTGCTGTCAAGTAGGTAAGGTTGTAGGAAAAAGCAGAAAGAAAAGGAAATTTTGATCCTTGATCGACAGACACATAAAGACATTTGTAAGTTCCCCTAGTTTTTACAAGGACACCAAGTGAGCTCCTTTATAAAATAGAAAATAAATGAGTTTCTATGAAACCTGAGTAGAAAGAGAAGGAAAAATTGTTGGAAATTTTAGGTTCCCCACAACCTTGTGGGTGGTGATTTTGATGGGTCTTCTTTCCTTGGACCAAAAAGCCAGTAGGGGATTGTACCTAACAGATGTAATCTCTGAAGTACAAATTCATATGCTGATATAGCTTCACCTTGTATGTTCCTTATAAAGGAGATGAACCTTTCAGTCAATGAAACAGGTCATGAGGCTGAGAAGAACCTCATTCCCTTTGCAGTTATGAAATAATTCTTATTACTTCTCTATTTACAAGAAATTCCACAAAGTGAAAGAAGATTCATGATTTTCTTCTCTCCTTTTTTTTTCCTTAAATCATCTTTCATGACAAGTCATTGGGAAAAATTCCCAGGAAAATTGTGAGCCCCTCTTACATATCTATTTTGAAATCCTTGGAGATTATAAGCAATTAAATTAATTACATTTTGTAAACCATCCCTTCATTTATAACATATAATTTCCCAGGATGCACATGTCCATATTCAAGAGAAGCTTGAAAGAAAGGCTGATTTATTTTTGCTTTCTTCCTGGGTCTGCTTTGGGTATTCCTAAAGGGCGGCAGAAAATGTGTTTAATATTCATATAGGATTTTCATTTTAAAAAATGGCAGTTTCTATCAGTAGCTGCTTGTTAAAAGGGGATACCCATGAATGGGTCAACTTAAGAAAGCCTTCCTGAGTACGCAGTTGATTCTTTGGATAAGCTGATGGCATCTAATCTTCAAATGTGTATGTCATTGGTAGAGACGCAGAATCTTAATTTACTTTGCCTTTTCCTTTTACTGACACGTCACGAGAAAAAGCGTTACTAATGAAGTACCCATTGGTAGTAACCCATTACGTGCTAGAATCTCTCCTTACATCAGATGACATGCAAATGAACTGTTGTATTTCTGTGGCAGTGGAGAAATGAGGAGCGGCCTAGTTAATCACACTTGAGGGCTGCCACGGATATCATCTGGGAAATACTATCATTATTCATTCTTACTTAAGGGTCCTTACCCTGTGCATAAGAAAATCTCCCATTCATTCCATTTGGGTTTGATGTTAATTACGGGAGCATTAATGGAAGCTTCTTATAAGAAATGAATGTGGGATTAAACCAGGGAATGTGGGGAAGAAACAGTGTTTGTGGGTCAGGTGACTATAAAATCATGCGAACCAATGAGCTGTTGGAAACTTAGAGAGCAGCTATGACAGTTTGACTCAACCAGTGGAGGAATAGAGGGATGAAATGACTTAAGCCTGCAGTGGATACAGGAAGGAATCTTCATCTGTAAAAGTGAAAGTCTATTGCATCAGTCACCAATGGAGAGGAAGGATAGCTCTGTGACTCAAACCATCAGCTTGTGTCCTGTCCAGCAAGTAACTAGGCAGTGGTTTTGTCAAACATTTAACTTTCTGCATTCATTTTCTTATCATATGATAAAATGATTAGGCTAGATCATTTCTTCTTCAGAGAAGAGGAGAGTAAGATCTTCTACAGGTCAGTGTGCAATTTCTTATTGAGTATGCTAGAATTCCTTCAAAAACTTTTGGGTTATCAGCCCTAAATGTCAAGCAAATCCAACTCCAGTCCTTTAGAGTTTGCTGTTCCATTAGTGGTTATGAAAACATTGTTGTTTATTTGGACACTATTTCTCCAAGTGGACTGTAGTTGACAACTATTGATAATGTCATGAATACAATGGGTTTCATTCTTACTCTCACATGTCTTTTGAGGAATCAACTGCTCATGTGTCCGTGTATGCACAGCCCTTGTTCACCTTGCGGCCATAGAATTAAGTCATTTTTCTTTTTCAATCACCCATGCAAGTCTAACATAAATTGTTTTTTGAAAAATTATAGATGTCTTAGGCCAATATTTCTTGTCTGGTGAAGCATAACATGTATAGATATAAATTCCTTGTGTAGGTTAAAATCTGCTTTGTTATTTCTTAGAGCAAAATAAAAATAACATTAATGTTCAAACTAATATTTGACTTATATATTGAATTTTATTTAATAAAAATTTATAATTTTATCAAAGAACTAATTAATAATATTTTTAAACAGAATTGTTTTTGTACTATTTAAAATAACATATGTTTTAGAGGAAACAAATACAATTTGACATTAGTTTTATATATACTTGCTCTTATATGGATATTTTTAATAGTTTTTTTAAAAAATAACTTATTTTGCATTATTTTACTGATTAAATGCAACATTCTGTTTTAGAACTGCAATAAGCTTAAGGAAATTCTTTAATTTATCTTCATGATTATGTACCATTTTTCTACTACGTTGATTTTAGTAATCAGTAGTCATTGGTATTCTATGGAGTTGATTCAGTTTTGGTTAATATTTTATCAAAAGACAAGAAGGCTACACATATAAATAAACAATTGTATTTAGTCAAATCAGATAATTTCAGGCCACTTAAGAAAAAGTCTTCAAACAATATTTAAAGAACACAAATCCCAGCCTCAACACTTGTTCTGAAAAGTTTGTTTAGGTATATTCTAATCTTTAAACGCATTTATAAATTCTTCCAAAACATATATTTGAAGTCTTCTGTAATAGCCTTAACTTACAATATGGTAGGATGATGATGATAATGATACGTTAATAATAATAAATGCTGCTTCACTATTGTAGGAAAAGTTAATGTCCACTTTTTTATTATATTTGGGTGAATACTAGTCCACATGCAACTTTTAGAGACCAAATGAACACATTCAAAATTCCCTACTAATTTTACAGGGTAAATTGGTAAGACCACTGGTAGATCATGGACTAATCGAATTTTTATGGCCCCCTTTAAAATGATTCACACACTTTCTGAAAAACCTAAAGGTATTTTATTCTTCATTTTAAAAACCATTTATTTCCATAAAATGGCATTTCAAACTATAATGGCCATGTAGAAAAGGTTTGTCGTCATATGTAACATCAGCACAGACGAGGGACTGGATTACGTTGTTTAGCAGTCTTCTTTTACCTATAGCAGGGCCCTCACTTGGGATGACCTTTGGAGTGACTGTTGTCTTGAGTGATGTACTTAATGAGATCTAATGACATCATGACCCTGACCCCTTCATGACCTTTGGTCTTCTCATCCATCTTCTTAACCCCACAGGCTGTGAGTCAGTGTATAGAACTAGGATTAAACAAGTGTGAGTACACAAGTTCACGAGTGCTCTGCCTCCACTGCTGGTGCACGGCAGTGGCACAGTAAGGCATAGAGAATTTAATACCAGTGAAGTGCCTTAGGCGCCATCATGAATCGTGCTGACGAAATCACCCCTGTTCTGCCCCATGTCATGTAGCTAATCTCCTAGCTTGACCCGTTCCTGGACAGTGGTGGCAGTTGGCCTTTATAATCACATAGCTGTTGGCACAGTCAATGAAAAGATGACTGATCTATCACTTACCCGGTGTCACAGATGACTAGAGCTTTTATCTCATTAACTGTGATTAATGTTTGGAAGGCCTGGGCTTGTCGGGTAACCATACATATTCGGCAATGTTGAATATCTCCTCATACCTGATGAGTGAAGGCCATTTCCAGGGGAGGACATTATCCAGCCCGATTTTCAAATTATCATTTCTATTGAGAGGTGTGCGATGGAGTTCTCCTCTGAGTTGTTCTCCTAGATTACGTGTTTTAGTTCATTGACTGTAAGCCTGCCTTTAGACACTAGAGGTCTACAGGAAAGACGTGAATAATTAACTAGTGTTCAGAACAACAGAGTAGATGAGGAAGAAGCTATAAAAGATTTTGTTTTAAATAACTTAGACTGAGTTGTTTTCTTACTATGATTTCCACTTAGGTCAGTCTTCCCAAGTTACATAGAAAGCACTGAGGCTAAAGGATGCTGCTGTATTCTTGCCTATGGCCATGGTTCTTGCTTTATCTGCCTCACATTTGACAAGTTTTTCCCCTCAGCCTTCCACGCCATTTGATAAGTTGACCAGTCAGTGATTAAACATATTTATTTAGTTCAATGGGTCAGAGCTATTGCGACAGATGGAAAATTACTGATGGATTATCAATTTCAGTCCCTCTGACATCTGGCCTCCATGTAGTTCATCATCTGAGGACTCATAACACATTTGCCTGGACAATAACATGCTCAGCTACCTGTGAGATCACAGAGATGAATATTCGAAATACTTTACTCTGAATTAATAAGACGGACTGTAGAAATTAAATGAGTTCTGTACCTGTACTAGAAAATGTGAGCGCACAGAGTGGTATCCACCATTTTCAACTGCTAAAGAAGAAACTGGTACCTCTAAACTGTTCTATTCAGTGTGTGTGTGTGTGTGTGTGTGTACTCTTGTGTGTCTGTATGAGTGTTCATGCCACAGGTCACATACAGAACTCAAAGGACAAGTCGAAGACATTGGTTCTCTTTCTAAAACGATATTGGCTGGGTATTATACTTGGGTTGTCAGACTTGGTTGGAAGGACCTTTACCCACTGACCATCTCTCTCTCCCTCTCCTTAAATAATTTAATGAATTTTAATGCAGTCTTACAATTCTTAAAGCTTGGTTCATTGAAGCAACTGAGTCATCAAACTGAAAACACAAACCAGATGTTTTAATTATTTTAAATTATAAGCAAGATTTCAGATAAAATTTATAAAACTTCTTTTTTTCTCCTTCTTTGTTTTTAACTGTTGGGTGAATGATTTTTTTTTCTTCTAAATAAACTATAAGAGGAATAGATGATTCTTAACAGTGCTAACCTAACATGAAGATATATTCTAATATAATTGCCAATTATATAAAATATTACATTTGAAAAATATAATCCTATTCATATTCCTATTTTGAAGTGCCACACATAATTCAAATTTCCTTGTGATTGTGTTTTCAAACAATATTATTCAGGTTAGCAATTTGTACTAAGGTGTGTTTATGTATTTTTAAAGTATGTGCTAGAATATTAAAGTGAATTATACTTCTTACCCAGAATTCATATTATAATGATCTCTTAAAAATTAGTGGTATGGTAAACCATTTTAATCTGTAGTAAATTCACAAAATATAGGGATGACACTGACACTAAGCCATTTATCCTGGCCTAATGATCAAATACATAGTAGACACAGAGGCTTTAGAGATACAGTAAGGAAACAAAATGTTAAGGAAATCAAAAGTGGTAAGGAAAGGATATTGAGAAAGACTAATGTTCATTTGAATAATTTACAAAAGTGGGTAGATTCTCAAAGTTTGCATGGCTATGATTGTCCTATCAGCTGAGATTGTGAGAAGATGCACTATCTCATTTAAACACTACTTATTTTCTTACATGGCATGAGGTATACCACGTTTCCTTAGGGGTGGTGCTTTGTCTAGTAGATTGAACTGGTCCAGCTGGGATGTTTTATGTCCACTCAGGAGAGAGACACTGTTCTCTTGACTAGAAGGAGTTTCGTTTAATAATAAATCTTAGGTACTATTAGGAAATCAGATTATGTGAGTATTCAAGAACTTGTAGGTATAATTGTGCTTGTTTGTGTGGATGAAGTAGATTTAGCTATTTATGAACCTGAAATTGTTGTTGAACTAGATGCGAGAGAGCAAGATGGCAGAACTATTATTCTGCTCCCAAACCGTGCTACCTGAAACCTTTACAACGTTGCTTGCTTGTTTACTTTCCGTTGGTATTTCTTGTCTCTTTAGACTCTGTATAAATTTGATAGCCTTCCACACAGCTATACAATGAGGAAACATTGCTTATCCTAAGTGTTGTGGTCATGACATCTTTCATTCCCCCTTTCTCTTCATGAAGATTGAAATAATATAAGAGCTCCTTATTTATTGTATTAATATGTGTAATTCATGTATAAGCTCTATTCTGAAGTGAGAAAGTGAGCTAGTTGAAAATGATATTATTACTACACCAAGAGAAAAGTCATAGAGTAATGTCCAATAAAATATCTCTGTTTATGGGGATGACAACATAAGAAATGAATTCGTGATGCCTCCCCCAAGGTTCCTGACTCAGATCTATTCTGTGTGTGTTATGGAGGTAATATTGCAAGCACTGAAGTATTAAAAGAGTTTTGTCTTGTGTTCTTTCATTCTGACAGGATAATGACATATTGTTGACAAGCCATGTCTGATAGATTTAAAATTAAAACTGAATACCTTTTAGCCTTTGCTTACACCCAGTGTTGTTTGAGGCATTGTGCTGATTTTACTGCCTCCAGCCTGCAGGCTGCACTAGGAAGTTAGAGAAGAACTTGAGAGGGCTGAATTAAGGCTGTAAATCCTGTTTAGTTTGGGCTGGGGCACAGCTGAGGGCAGCACTGTTGATTGGCATACAGTAAACCATGGGTGTAATTCACACGATTTTGGAAATAGATAAGAATAAACAAAGGATGGATGATGATCTGAATGTAGCAATGGCTACAAATCATAACAGGTTACATAAAATGAACTTTTTCTAATTCTACATTTATCACAGAAATTTTACCTTTACTAATATATAAGAGCAGAGAAATATACTCTATTGAAAGTTCAAAATTCTAGGTAAACCCATGAATTTAAAATGACAATTCTCGCTGAATAGATGTTCAGTAGGAATTTGCATCAGGTTAATTTTGATGAGAGATAATTAATTTATTGACAATTTTTCTTAAGTATAATTTACATAAAAGAAAAATCTTTTACAGGATCTGAGCTCTGAAAAGCATTATATGATGAAGCTATTTAATTTGTGCATGTGAGCCAGTGTTTCCACAGCTGGTTAAGCTGTGGATACTTCACAAATGTATATCTACAAATATCATTTATAAAAGTGAAAGGAAAAATGTAAGATATTCTCTGATTTTTGCTTGACCTCAGAAATATACAGGGCTTCAAAGAATGGTGACACCCAAATGTTTACCCAAGGTTTTAATTCCTGGAGAATTTTCCTCTCCTGTGATCTTCTTAATAAATCAAAAGTTTCTCTACTTTGGATACATAATACAAATAGCTTAATGGACTAATAATTTTTAAAAGACATGAAAAGAACTCAAAAGATTGAGAATGTAATTATTTTTCTTTGTTAGTACCCTTTCATTATTTTTATTTAATAATTTATTTCTTATGTATTTAATCAATAAATCACCCCTAGAGCTTATTACAAATGTAGACTCTTTTATTTTTATTAGGCAATGTCCTGTTTTGTCCATGTACACTAATTTCAGAAGGAAGAAGAAGATCAAAAAATGTTAATTTCTAGCAATGGGAAAACTGTTGACACTTCCCAGAAGTAAGCAAGAAAGGAATAACATAAATAATCTTATAGGCCAACAGTTCTTTTATATGAAGATTCACACACATGCGCACACACACACACACACACACACACACACACATATGACTATGAATGTTAGGAAGATAACATGCATGTGCACAGATAGCACTTTTATATGTAGTTTTTAAAAATTATTATATTATTTTTTTTACTTATCCAATCTTCATCCCACTCACTGCCCCCTCCCAGTCACCCCTTCCCACAACCCTTTCTCTTATCCCACTCCCCTTTCACCTCTGAGCCAGTGGGGATCCCCTGGGTATCCCCAACCCTGGCACTTAAAATCTGTGAGGCTAGGCACATCCTCTCCCACTGAGGCCAGACAAGGCAGCCCAGCTAGAAGACTATATCTCATAGAGGCAACAGCTTTTGGGATAGCACTTGCTTAAGTTGGTCATGACTCACATGAAGACCAAGCTGCACATCTGCTACATATGTGCAGGGTGGCCTAGGTCTAGCCTGTGTATGCTCTTTGGCTGGTGATTCAGTCTCTGAGAGCCCCAGGGGTCCAGGTTAGTTGGCTCTGTTGGTCTTTCTGGGGAGTTCTTATATTTTGGGCCTGCAACCTTCCTCCTATTTTTCCATAAGAGTCTCCAAGCTCAGTACATTGTTTGACTATAGATGTCTGCACCTATCTTTGTCAGCTGCCTCTGAGGGGTTGAGCCTTTCAAAGAACTGCCTTGCTAGACTCCTGTCTGCATGAATAATAAAGTATCATTAATAGTGTCAGAGACTGGTGCTTGCCATGGGATGGGTCTCAAGTTGGGCCTATTATTGGTTGGCCATTCCCTCAGTCTCTGCTCTGTCCCCTGCCCCAGCAGTTCTTGTAGACAGGATAAATTTGGCGTCGAAAGTTTTGTAGGTAAGTTGGTGTTCCTATCACTCTACTAGGGTCCTGTCTGGCTGCACTAGGTTGCCCATTGGTTCCCATATCTCCAATGCTGTGAGTCTGGCCAAGTCCTCCCATTGATTCTTGGGCCTCCTTATCCCATGTCTCTGTCTCCTTTGAAGATTCTCCCTACCTCAACACTGGCATCAGTTGCAGATCTCCATTTTTCTCATGGCTATCTTGACATTTCCTCTGTCCCTTCCCACACATGATCCTGGACCCACCCTGATTCTGCTCCCAATCCCATCTACCATCCAGTTCTCTCTCTCCTTCTCCCACTTATGACTGCTTCATTCCCCCTTCTAAAGTGAGATTCAAGTATCCTTGCTTGGGCCTTCCTTCTTATTTAACTTCTTTGGGTCTGTGGAGTATAGCATGAGTATCCTGTAGTGTTTACATTTTTTATATTTTATGTTTTTCTTTAAAGAACCATCTCTTCAAATGTTTGTCTTTAATAATTTATATTTAATGAGTGAATGTTTGACTGAATATGGTTTATTCACCCTGCATGTGCCACGCTCATACAGGGCAGGAGAAGGCAGAAGATTCCTTGGGACTTAGAGTTTCAGACAGTTGTGAGTTGCCATGTTGAGATCAAACTCTAATCCTCTGGAAGAACAGGCATTTTCTTAAATGTTGAGTCATCTCTCTGCCCCTTCTTGATATAGAATCCTGTCAGAAAGCACTATGCCCTTACTGTAGACTAAACTAAAAGTAGAGATCATCTGTTCCTATCTCTCTGAAAACTTTTGAGTTCAAGTAGGTAAAAGTAGTTTCATAGAATCCAGGATGATATGGGCCAAATGTTCACTCTTGACTAGAGAAGACAGTGATGTTTTCCTTCTTAAAAAAAGAATTACCTGAACAAATTTCAAAAGTTGAAAGGGAAGGAAAATGAAGTGTAGCTAGAAAGAAAATCACTCCTGAAGATACAAACCAGGAGGCAGGATAGAAGAGTGCTTGGGGAACTGTTAGAGACTGGGCATGCAGAAGGAGAGTTCATCTTTGACTGACGGAATCTGGTTGTAGCCTTGTTCACAAAGGCCAAGCAGATTTCTTTGAGAAGCACTCAGAAGTCAGTATGAATACATTTAGTACATTTGGAACATCATAAAGACGGACATGGCACGCTGTTACATTGTGTTATGTTGTGAAATAAACAGGAATAGACTACAGGTGTGTGACATCACATTCACTTTCTTAAAGGGACCATTGACTTGCAAAACTCTTATCTTAGCTATTAACTTGATTGATGACTCAGCGTTTGCTTTATTTAGGCTATCCTTTTCAACTTGCAATTAGAAATAAGAGTAATTTACCCTTGATTAAGTCTTAGTTTTAAGAAGCTTAAACTCTTTCTACCCATATATTTTTTTTACTAACAGTGAGATATGGAATTGTAATGGAATTTAGGCCAAACTTCTCTACTAATGCATAAAACATGTAGACTCTAGAAGCAATGGTTTGTCTTCACAATGTCATGGTCACACAGGTATGTCTATATTTCACCTTTAATTGATACTTAGGTACATACAGGTAATTTTTGCTAAAGGAATTAATACACTTCTAAAATATAAGTTATAGCAATGTTCAACCGTTCCATAAGCTTGTATTGTCGATTATATGTGGTATTATTAATTACTTATATTTTATTCAGGCAGGCTACTATAATTTTATTACATTAGTGTTACTCCTGCTCCAGTTCTCTGTCAGTTGCTTAGGGCGATGCGATGCATTCACTGCTCTCACTCTCCAAGAAAAACAAACCAAGCAGGGGGAAAAAGTGATGCTCCAAGCTGAACTGGATAGTGGCACTGAGGTCAGTGGGCTTCATCAACAGTGTGAGTGTGCCCTACATGACATTAAACAGATCATTGTATGGCTATAGGAAATAAAAATCACTTAAACATAAGAAAGGTTTGCCATACCATAACTATAACCTTATCTTTATACAATATTTATCAAGTTATTTCATCACAATTTACACAAAGTTCTCTGACAGTTTAAGTTGGATAACCATTGAGTTTTTGAAAGCATAATTACAAGTCAAATAATAGAATAAGTGGCATAAACATGTCACAAAATAAAACATTCCTACAGTGATGCCTTCTAAATGTTTACTCATAGTCATTTCACTTACAAAATTCCTGGAAAACTTATTTTCCATGTCCACAGCCTACAAATCCAAGGCCGGTTATGATTATTTATCCCACTCCCCGTGATTGCACACATTTGACCCTAAACGACAAAATAAATGAAAGCTCTTTTTCAAAGTAATACAATCAGTTCAAAAAATATTGTGCTAATAAAGTTATGCATTCTAATTGAAAGATTGATGGCAATCCATTTAGTAGTTACTGGGTTATTTGTGACAGGCAGATGCAGAGTAACCTCATTACAGTCAGAATTGTGATGACTTGTAGCTGAGGGGAGGAATACAGCATTAAAGCCCTGTCATAGTCCACTCCGTTCACCTATGTGCAATATGATTTAAAGGAAAATATGTGGCATTTAGATATATGTTTGAACCAGTAACCTCAAGGATTATTATAAAGATGATGAAGAGATCATCTGTTTGATCCCTAATTAGCCTATTAAAATTCACAAATCGATTTACAGATTCCAATTTAAGAGGGGAGAGAGGGAGAGAGAGGAGGGCAAACTGCAGAGAGAGCAGGGGAAGGAGGCTAAGCTTTGTGGTTTAGTACTGTAGTTGATAATTTAAGTCTGTATTGGTTCATTTTAGACATCTCTGTCCACACTCACCCATGTGTGATAAATTATTCAGCACTTTATCTGTGTGTTCACTAGTAGTTCAATGCCAGGCTTTGAGTGTGAGTTCTCAGGGGAACTCTGACCACATCTTAAAGTTCTGTGGCAGAGAAAAAGAAGGAAAAGGAAGCCAGATAATTATTTTCTCCTTGTTGAAATCTAGCGGGATATATTTCATGTACGGCTAATTTTGAAACTCCCTTTTCTTGAATTATTAAATATAATGGATAAATACTGACCATAAAAATGGGACCATCTCCCCCTCACACATTTTTACTGTATTATTTTTATTCCCCTACATTTCTTAAATTCATAAGCATCCTCACCAGCACAGAAAGCTTTATTTCTGTGACCACAATGTAGGGCTCTGTTTTATATGCAAAGCCACTTTGTTTAGTCACCTCTTGTTGATGGAAAAGCTGATGTCTGGTCATCTTTGCATCTTTTGGGTTAGAATTATTATCTTCCTTACACTCATGCACGTTTAACGTTGGTGTTTTACATAATCAGTGCCATGTACGTGTTACTCAGAACTCACCTCCATCATGAACTCTACAATATTCATGCAACACAAGACGTTTTCATCTTCATTGTGTAGAGCCACTTAAATATTTGTTAAAATATCAATTATCTGCCCATTAATTTAACACATGTTTTGTCAAAGTTACTGTTTCCTTATACATTTCTTTTCCTCATTGAGTGAATTATAAAGTTTAGGAATTAATTATAGAGTCTTGCGGAAGAAACCATTAATCAGTTGAGAAGTTATATGTTAGGTATGACGCCAAAGGATAAGTAAAGTGAGAAGGAATATCTTTCTCCCACGTCCAGCTGAACCATTCACTATAGATAACTCATTAGCTATGTGATCTCATGCAAATTATTGAACTGCAGTCTAGGTTATTTTTCACCCACAGTGATGGATGATGCATGTTTATTGAGATATTTAAGCATATATTTTGTAATTATACATGATTGACTCATTTATTAGTCATTAAGATTGTAAATGTTCAAAAATTAAACAGGCTTTTTATTCATTTAAGCATAGATCACAGAATGCTTTTTTGTGAGAACAGTGGCAGGTGGCAGGATGTATTGGTTAATGAGCCAGAGAAATTTCTAAGTTTTCTAGGATTTAAACCCTCATGACTGAACAAATCAATGTAGAAACTTGAAAAATTATGAATGTAAATTGGTAAGAGGGAAATTACTAATCTCGCTGCAAGTTTCATGTCCTGGTTTCTGTCTGAATGTGCATATGTGTTTGCCTTGTACAGTTTTCAGTTGTTATTTGAATAATTTGTGTTTCCCAAATATTTTCTCTGTTATTTTTCTTCACCATGATGTTTAATTCCTCATTGTTCTATCCTTTCCTTAGCTTTGGGTAATTGCTACACTAATTTCAATTTCTATAACTCCATTTCCAACTTTACATTTCTGGTTTCCCAAAATGAACACCAGAACTTCTTTTGATAGATTTCCTCTGCACTTACACACTCACAGACACACAGAGACACAGACACACAGACACACAGACACACAGACACAAATACACACACACACACATACACTTACACACACTGTAAAGATCTTATTTTATAGTGGATAAATGAAAATCTTCAGTATAGTAGATTGGTTTTAGTCCTTGAATTGTAGAGTTATTAAAAACCAGAGATATCTCCAGAACTAGGCGGTGCTCATGGAGATAACATGGTACAGAAGTTGGCATAAACATTACAAAGAATTGCCTGGGACATTAAAGAGTCTGGAAGAGTAAAATGTCAGTGGTCAAAAAAGATTTAAACGCTCATGCTTTTTGGAGCTATTACAGGTGCCAAAAACATAAGAAGAATATAGAAAGAAATACAGCCTTCAGGATCTGAAATATACGAGCAAGCATTGGCTGGTGTTGATAGCACAGGCCTATAATTTCAGCCTCTTAAGAAACAGAAGCAGGAGGGTTGGGAGTTCAAGTCTCTTCCTGGGCTACTGAGGCTGTTCAAGATAAGCCTGAATAATGTAGTAAGGCTCTGGCTCAAAATAAAAGCTAAATAACAAACTAAATATGTAAGTAATTATGAAGTGGCACTGGGGTCAGGGTTTAGTGGCAGAGGAGAGGCCTACATTCGATTGCCAACAGATCAATCAGTGAATCACTAAATAAGTAAAATAAAACCCATGAATTATTGATAAGATCTAAGATTAAACCAAGGCAGAAACAATGGACTTCTTTAATATTTTTTTGTTGGTCTATAAAACATATCCAAGAGCTCAGCACAATATTTTAATTGATGGTTACATATTTTAATTTTTAAATTATAATTCAAATGTTAAACAATTGAGAAAAAGTTTATCTTTTGATATTTTAGAAAAAATACTAAGTTTGTTGGGCAAATATAGTACTACATTGTGATAGAGTATTTGTTTATATTGTGTTTATGCTATAAAATAAAAAATTAATTTTTTCAAAATAGCAAACAGTACTTAAGTGTTTACACAATTCACTTGAAGTCAGGCCTTTGATATTCATTTTTTATTGGGTTACTAAAATGCAATTTTTAAATTTGAAAACAACCCTAGCTATTTTCATAGCCTATTCACAGAGCTACATGAATTGAAATTGTTGTATTATAGTTTTTACCCACAAAGCACGCATATTAGTTACTTCATTCTCTATCTTTCACAAGGTATATTCTGGAAGAAAAACTTATTTCAGTTACACTTCAGAGGGCATGGGCAACTTCAAGTTACATTTCAGCCCATGGGCAACTGTCAAGTTGAGTGGGGGTGATATGGATTCCTGACTAAAGCTAAACCAGAAGTCATAGTCATACTAATTTGGGGTTTGGCTCTAGTTTGAAGATCTAACTTCACCCATAGATGGTCACCTCTTCAAATTTCAGTGGCTTCCCCAAAACAGAAACACTACCTGAGAACTTAGCATTCAAAAACATTATTCTGTTCGGGAACTTGAGACTGAAATCCAAATGAATTTATATGATTTATAATGCTGTCATTTTTATCCAACTCTTGTGTTTTGAATGATGGTGTTTAATAATGTTGGGATACTGTATGTCAGAAGATTTATTGTGATTTTAATCTTTCTGAGCCCGGAGACAGAGGACTGAAGGTATCTTGGTAATTATTGAGTGATAAGGAACCAAATGATCTGCTGTAGAGCTGTGGTAAAGGCTCCTGCAACTCTCTCCAATTAATATGGCCTTTTTAGCATAATGTATCAATTTTATCAGATTCAAGTTTATCAACAGGCTCTAGGAGTTTCAACTCATGTGAAGCTACCATGAAGGCTTCCTGACTGAGTGATCATTATAATTGCATTAAAAATAATTTGTCAACAACCAAAGGAGAGTTTTATAAAATAGACACTCAACTTTTATGTTATCAACTTACAGTATTCTTCTATCACAGAATACACTGGAAATTGCAGAATTTCAAACTTTGAGGTAGTAGTACCAAGAGACTGCTCAGTAAGTATTTCTACTCAGCCACTAATTATCATTTGACCCTTGAATTAATTACAGGATGCCTTTCTTTTTGGAGGGTTGGAAAATGTCTTAAATACAGTCACAATGGAAAATGAATATAAAAATAAATAAAAATAAAAGAATGAATTTATTTAAAGCAGCTTTTATATGTTAATATTAAGATTGAGTTTATTTTTCATCATGAAATCTCTTTCAATTATGTTTGTGCTATAGTGTCTGCTGAACCGAGGACTTATAAAGGTGAGCATGTTGAGATGAGCAGATGGGAGATTACTCATATTTTCAAATGTGGTATATACAAAATAATCAAAAATTGGAGTATGTATATAACTTTTAACTTCTTAACTCCATAAATATTTTGATCCATCTTCAAGTGAACAATTGAGATAGTATGTACCAATTGTGTTATGTAAATACAATTTCCAATATTTACTCTCACCAATACAAGAAACGTAAAAGTAAAGGCTGAGTTTTAAAGGAAGATTATGTAACAAAGATTATGTTAACAAGTCATTTTGAGGAGATAGTACTGAGACAGACAGGTTGGAAGGGGGGGAAAGCAAAGGGATAAATTGAAGTAGAGGATGAGTGAGATAGATAGATAGATTGAGAGAGAGACAGAGAGACAGAGAGGGACAGAAAGAAAGAGACAGAGACAGAGACACACACACACACAGAGAAAGAGACAGAGTTCTCTGAAGCCCAGACTAATTCTTAAGTATTAAATCAATACTTTCTTAACATAATTATGTGATTAATTTTTATTCAGTGGAAAGAAAATTTAAATTGTGAACTTTCATACCACCAAGAAAACTATAAGTACTGCATACATTACTATCTGAAATCTACCTTACACAATGCACACAGGTACAATTCAGAAATGATTAAATTATTTTTAAAAATCCTTGCAGTAGTCAAGAAGAAAGAATTTACTTTTATGCTCACTCAAACTCTTTCTGTCCTGGTCATCTTTAACTTTTTATGTTCGTACCTAACAAAAATTTTGACCAGTAACTTTCTTTGTATTCCAAGATACTATTTATAAGCTAACAAACATTTACATGCGGATAATTTTCAGAAGCATGTGTATTTACAAAGAACATTTTGTTGTTACACAGGCTGGAAAGATAGATATCTTACTTACTTTATTTAAACAAAATCAATTAGGTATTACTTGTATATGAAAATTTTTCCCAAAAAACTACTGTGATGAGTAGAACTAGAAACATCTGGGATTTTTTCTGTTTAATTTCCCCAAAGTTTTCTCACAGAAACAATAAGTCAAATTTTTCAGTGTATTTTTCCTCAAATACTTTGCACAGTTTGAGGCCAGTTTTGATCTTTAAAATGCTTTGAGAATTCGAAATATCACAATTAGGCTTTGAAGTTTTACAGTGGTTGGGCCCACACAACCTTTTACAGATTAAAGACCAACAAGGAACACAATCCAAAATGTATTCCTCGCAAGAGCTATGCTAAAGTAAGGTGCCAAGAGCTAGATTATCAAGAACCCAAAGGACAAGCTGAAGGACAGAGGTTGGGATGAAGTTGCTTTATAAAAGTGACTTTCAGGGCTGGCATGGGTACCTGCTCTGTCTGTATTCTTTCAGTTCTTATTCAACAGCTCTGCAAACAGAATTCTGTAAAGGTTCACATCTCTAACCTGTCAACACTTTGGAAAACCTCTCATCACCCTATCTCCCAGCCGATTTGTGATCAAAGCATGATCTCACAAAAGCTTTCCTAGGATAATAATTTAATTAGGGACACCAGAGCCAGAAGACAAAGGAAGAGACTGTGTAGAAGGCCATTGCTAATTTCCCTCCCAATATAATCAAATCAGTACTGCTATCCAGTCAGAACTCATAACCCTTAATAAGTCACTCTACTCGATTAAGAGAAATTGATTTTCTTCCACTGTGGATCACAGTGATCATGATAAATATGGTATCTGCTGTTCACTGTGCTTCCCCTGCCTGACTGTCCATTTGTTTTTAGGGTGGCAGGTAAGCGAGCTGGAGAGACGACTCTAGTTGATATCAGCACTTTGTCAGCTATAGGACTGAGGGGTTCCATGGATCAAATGGGAAGCCAGTCCTAAGAGTCTCGCCTTGTCCAGCAATGTCATAGTCCTGACGATGACGGTTGGCAGCCTTCAGCATGCAAAATTGCGTGGTTTGTGGCTTTTAATTGTAAATGCTCTAACCAAAAAGAATAAATGGGAAAATAGATGTTTAAGGTTAGGTCTTGCTTGTTAATGTGAAACAAGAGTTGATGTGGAATTCGAGCAGCAATGTGCTATGTTGCCTAAGTTAGTGAGTGATTCTAAATTGTCAGAGTCTGTGGAGGATGCATGTGGTTTACTGAAATCAGTGAAGGCTTGCATTAGTTGTGGGGAAGTTTGTCTCTTCTTTTCTTGCGTATCTAAGGAAGTGTGATGATGGCCACTGTATTATTCATTACATTGTTGGACATCTCTACGTAGTTTACCTTAACTTGGTGAAGAACAGAAGGCAAGCCAAATCGTCATATCAGAATTATAAAATATTTCACGTAATATCAGAAAAATTTTTTTTCTGGAGACTATTAAATGTTTTCTCATTTAAAATTAATGAAATTCTTGACTTTGTAAGGAAAAAGAACTTACTGTGGCACAGAGACTGAAAATAGGGTCTAGTTTGACCATTTTCCATGTTTTTAAGTATTTACGTTTGGTGTGTGAGTGTACACACATGCACATGTGTATGTGTGCTGATGTAGTTAGAGTCTGTATTCAGTATCTATTGTCTCATATTTCTATGCTATAAAACTCACTTGCAAATGGATATATAACAAAAATCTTATTGTTAATGGGGGGCAATAAAATAACTATGAGAAATGCTGAAAATGGATCAGCAGTGTTCTTAAAATTAGTTTCTTAACCAAATAATAGATTCATTCCTTTCGATTCAGACATCGTCTCTGTCTAAATCAGACTTAGACTTTCTATGAATGAGACTCTCATTAATTTATATACTATTTTCTATGAGAGAACATTAAATTGTTTTATTTCATGTGAGAATCTATTCTTCATTATTAGGAAAAGTTATTCTTTTCAATCCATATCTTGATAGATTTCTGTTGGTGAATTAGGTAAGAGAATAAGCTACTTTCTCAATATAAAAATTAAGTGAAATTGTTTTGTTTTTCTTTCTACCCTCAGTAAAGGAATGGCTATTTTTAAAAGTAATTTTGACATTTTACTTCTTTGACTTCACAGAACAGAAAGCCATGGCTTTGGTATTAAATGGCCTGACATGGTATCAGGACTTCCTTTGTTTGCATTTGCCTTTTGGCTACTTGAAAAACAAGGCAAAGGATGATGAAGTCATGAACTCCCAGGCTCTTCATCACTGATGCTGAAGGAAAGTCTGCTCCTCTTAGCCAGAGATTCTAATTGGGCAGGCCACACAGTTAAGAAAAGTCTTTGTTTGGAACAGCCTTCCTAATGACTGCCTGTCCATTTATAAGAGGTACTTGTTCAGTGAGAGACTATGGACAGGATGCATTTACTCTGTCCTATATGTATAAGTTAGAATGATTATGAATGAAATACAGTTCAGTAAACCCAAAGTTGTCTGTCAGTGGTGACTGGTCCTTGTATGGACAGCTCTTTGATTCTGACACAAAATGAGGTAGACACTGTCTAAACAAAATCAGCAACGTTGACTTATTGCTCTAACTCTGGGCTTCTGCATCTGGAGGAAAATGCATATCCATGAATATAATATTGGAATAACTGACTGGGAAATAAGCAGACAAAAAAACCTAGTCTGGTTGTATGTTGGAAAATATAAGGGTTTTGTAAGTGGTAACATGGGTAAGTAGGACGATTGAGTTTAAAATGTCTGCAATATAAAAATCTAGTATGAAAAACTACCCTATTACAAAGTCTGTGTTCAGGTACCACTTAGTCTGTTTTAATTTCTAAATCCATAGGAAAATATGTAGAGATTAGATAGAGCAATGAAGAGAAAAAATGATTAAATGTGTACTTAAAACATTCTTGAAAGTCATTGCAGAATAGAATCAAGCATTTGCCACTATCTGATTTAAACAAAATAAAATAAAATAATATAGGTTGATACTAGGAAGATATATGCCTTAGTAAATAAAAGGTTTACTGGAGAGGCATGAGACGTGGATGCTACACTATCATTGCATGCATAATAGCTAGGCAGGTAAGGTAGTTGCCTATAAACCTAGCAGTCCAGAGGCCAACCCTGGGGAATTTGGCTAGTTAGACAAATTGGTTAGCTCTGGGATCTGCTAGAGATCCTGCCTCAAAACTAAAGATGGAGAGTGATCCAGGAAGGTAATGGGTATCAATTTTGTCCCTCTGTGTGCACCAAAACTGATCTATAGACATAGACACAGACTCATAGACAAACAGATAGACACATACAGAACCCCAAATAAATGTGAACTTATATATAAATGTGCATGCATACAACACACACACACACACACACACACAAAGTTTTTTCACCACACAGAACTAATTTCCTGATATTGAAAATAAAACAAAACAAAGACTGAAAATATCCAATGTTATATATGTATTAGTAATGAAACTATTTAATTCTAATATGGCAAGGCATTGTTCTTGGTATGTTCTTTACAACCAGTATGCACCTACCTTGTATTGAAATCAAACCTTCCTGAAGCCTTACATACCTGCACCTCCAGAGCTTAGGCATGGAAACGTGATTTACCTCCTAATATTTGATCACAGATCTAGCACTGCTCGATTGATTTGGAAATAAAATATACAATGTGAAGATGTGGAGTCAGATCTATAGTTTTACAGTTTCCCACTGAAATGATCATTACCTTTTTCACAATGATTTCAAGAGAATGCTGGCATCATGAACACTCCCTATTACCAACTGATGCCCATATTCTCTTAGGTAGGTCATGCCTACAGCAGTTGGACTTTGAAACACATCTCATACCCATTGACATTGAAGTTGGCCAGCAGCACTGGCAGCTGGCTCTCTCGTCACTTTTCCTCCCCGGATTTGATAATGATGAGCAAAGGTCAGTCATTTCCCTGTCAAGGCAAATCCTGACACCGCCACGTGTCAGAACCTATGACATGGATAACATGCTTTTCAACATTAAAACAAACAAACATTCTTTGCTTCTTTCTCAGACCCGATAAAGTCTCAACCCTACTATGCACCAGTGGCAGAAGGGGAATGGGTGAGGTCTGTGGTCCTGCCTTGGTCAATGGCAGAATGGAAATGTTTCTGAGATGATTTTGTCATTTCAAGCTTCACAAATGGGCAATTGCATTCCGCTTGTTAAGCATGAACCGTGAGCCTCCTGACAGAATGCAAATGACTTTGTCAACGATTTGACCTTGCAGTGTCACTGTGTTGTCTTCTTTTATGTGATATATAATCTTTACTGAAGCCAGATTTGATTATTAAGTGTGATGAAATACTTTAAAACTGGGAATGGAATATAGATATTGTCCCCCTTTTTTTAAGTAGGTGAATTTTTTTTGGAACACTGCACTTTGGCTAGGAGTGACCAGTTCTTCACACTAAACACTGACTGGACCAGGAAAGAGAGGTTCTATTTATACTGTGAGATTTGATATTAAAATTTCGCTGGTCAGATTATTTTGAAAAACAACTTGCACTTGCATATACAACGTTGATCATTGTGCATAGAACCAGCAACCACAGAAAGATGCGCGATTGAATCACCTGAGAACTGGACCCAGATCATGTAGGCTAAGCAGGTCTTAAAACTCTGAGTGAAGGAGTGCTTGTGCAATAAGTCAGTTTGCTGTTAAATTTCCTCTCTAACATCATTAATAAGTTATACTTTTAAGAGTTCCAATCAAGTCCGTGACTAGGTGAGTATAAATGTAAACTTCAACTGTAGCCCAGGCTCCCAATTTGGTATCTACTCTGTATTTTTCTTTCCTTTTAAAAATGTAAATATATAGAAACATATTCTGAGATTCTTTGTCTAGTTTTAGTATTAATAAATTTATCGATTTATGACTGTCTCTTTTAGGGAAAGCTAGATATTTTTCTACCTCTTTCTTGGAATAATAATGATGTCTTTTATACAGTAAGTCATTATCTCTGTCTGTTTCCCTTTTTGACATCACACTTATTGCTTATTGCATTCTATGACTGTCAAGCAGGGATGCTGAGATAATTTTATAATGGATGTTTGCTCTACAGATAAAAGCAGATTTCTAGAAAGTTCTGATCTAATATGATAATTTTGAATGAAGAAGAACTGTGTTGGGAGGGTTTTATTTTTATTTCCCTGAAATGAGTTAATCTAACCTAACATTGTCCTGGATGCTTAAGAGTTAAAGTCTACATGGAGAAGCAATAAACTGTATGCATAAGTAACTGTATTATAACTTAGCAAACAGGATGTGCCTTTCTTTTATATATTAAGGTAAAATAGACAAATCTGTGATAACAGGTTCATAATAAGTTTACTCGCTTTTACTTGTTTGACAATCGGCCATTAGACACCTCAGTTTTTAGACCGATCTGCTGGCGGTAGTGACTTGGAAGAGGATTTCCCTACTTGACTTCCGTTCTTGCTGATCACTTCTATCTTCTCCCTTATTGGCTGACCTCCAGTTCTCTGTCTTCCTTGGTTCCTAAGAAGAAGGGAGTCAATGGCTGGCAAACACACAGGTGTTTTGTCACTCTTAAACCCCCTCTCTCAATTATTCATTAGGTTAATGGGACTTCGTGATGTGCAGTTTGGGGATTTATGACCCATTCTCAGTAAGTGTGAATCTGGACTGCATGTACATCTTTGATAAGGTTCTAATTGGATAGCGGTGACCTTTCTGGATGTAATTCAGGGAGGAAGATTAAAAAGCAGTCCTGCCAATGACAGGTTTGGGACAATAACGTATGAATTGGACTCTCCTGGCAGGCAAGAGATGTAAGCTATGATAAATTAGAGGCAGCCCATCCAGGCCTCCTCCATGATTTTTCATCCCTGCTGCATCCTTAGGTTAAAAATCTATTGTACAAATTATTGCCAGTGCCACACTCCCCAGGCCAGGATGAAACTTCTTGCTTACTGATTGCTGTCACTGGCAAATTATTCACTGACTGTAGCTTCACGGTGACCGAGGGTTACATATCAATCGCAGGTACAGGTTCTACTTAGCATGCGTGGACCGTCTAAGTTAAACAGCCAAGATGCATCTAGGAAAAAAAAGGTGCCAAATCGTAACAAGTTCCCTTTCTGTTTCTCTTTTATCTTTTGCATATGTATAAAAAAGCTTATTAGACATTACCATGTTATGATACATGCTCAGAATCTGACCATACATCTGCCTAATCTAGAGACGTTAACATGAATTTTCAGAAATAATCAATTAGAAACCCATTGCGTATTTTATGTATGCTTTGAAGTTTATGTCCTTAATGCTTGTTTTTGTTAGGGTTCCATTGCTATAAAAAGGCACCATGACTGTGGAAACACTTACAAAGGAAAACATGTAATTGGGGCTGGCTTACAGTTTCAGAGGTTCAGTCCATTATCATCTTGGCAGGAAGCGCGACAGCAGGCAGACAAATCGGCAGGCAACAGCCTATCTTCTGGAGGCAGCCAGGAGGCGGATCATATATGAGACCTAAGAGCTCTACCTCTACAGTGGACACTTCCTTTACAAAGCTACATTTCTTCCAATGATTCCACATCTCCTAATAGTGCCACTTACCATGGGTCAAGCATATTCAAAACACCATCCTTTTTCTACATCATGTATTCAGTAGAAATATACTAGTATAATAAGTATAATTATTTGTTTTATAGTACAAGAAATTATATTTACAAGCAAATAAGTAAATTGGGTCAGAGAAAAAGATTTTGGTTCTCTATTGCATTTTCGTTTTTCTCAAGGGTACACATATGTGATAACATAATCTTAGGTTTGTTGATATGACAAAAGACAAAAGACAGTTTTGTTTGATGATTTTGGAACACTTATTGCCTTCGCCATCCGAGCATGTGGCTTCTTACCTTTGGAATAAGAAATCAACTTCTCGAGTAGCATCCATTTCATTCCTGGACTTTCCCATAAGGTTAGAGCAAGGTTTGCATCCCCTTGTTCCTCACACAAGTATACGGTGAGTATGCACACACTCTACCATCAGGAGTGTCTGCATACTTCACCATTCAGTATCCACTGTTAGAGAGTACGCTCTAAAAGCTCATAAGGACAAGGAAAGGCAACCAGCGATTCTTCCCCTGGGCCTCAGGTAAACCAGACACGGTAGTCACTTGCCAATGCAGACCTGAGCTCTGAGCACACCGTGTTGCAGCACCATGTTGCTAGGATTTGTTTCTCTTGCTGAGAAGTCCTTCCTCAGCCTCCACTGAGCATGTGCACTGACTGCCACGGTATGAAACGTAAATGTAAGTCCGTCGGGCTAATGGAAGATAAAAAACTCAAGTTCAGTTTCCACGAACTGAAATGCGGAAGTGTGAGTCTCTCCTGAACTTGCTGTTTCAACAATAAAAGACATCTGAGACCCCCAACCAAAGCAAACTTGGGTTTTGTTGCTTCTAAATGTTTTACAATTTACTTCCACAAGCCATCCTCCAACCTTAGTTTTATTGTGCTTTAAATCATGTGCTGTAAAATTTGTTCATTTAAAGTATCAGACATCATTTTCTGTGTGATGTTGTATATTGACTATAAATTCAAGACACTCCCTCCTCTCTCATGACTGTTTAGTACCTATGGAATGCCCAACTACTAGATTTTAACTTAAAGGAAAAAGGAAACGTGTATCTACCCTTTCATACCCAGTGATGGACGTGTCTGATAAACTCTGGCTTTTTTGTTAATCATATCCTAGAATCTATCTAGTATTCATGATTTCCTAGTATTATTTTAAAACTCACAATTCTGAGCCTTTTTGTGATAGCCACATCTCTTAAGACTCACCCAACTGCTGCTCTTCTAGATGACCTGTTGCTCAATTCCACCCAATCTATTTACCAGTAAGTTGACTTTTTTCTATGACACTTGGCTTGTTGAATGATATTGTTCATCAAATTATGTTACAAGAAAAGTCCTTCAATGACTGACTGTCAATGCTTCACATGAGTTAGTTCAGTCCCTCCCATAGCATATTTTCTCTGCATTGACATACCCTTTAACTTATGCTTTTTGTTAATATTTAATTCTGAAACAGTGACTTTTCTTAATTGTCAATGACTTTGGTCTTCTTTTTTCTTTCCATCATAAATGTTTTCTCCTGGGAGTCAGTGATGGACTTCTTGACCGAACATATTGCACACGTGACATGTACATTCTGAGTAGATTTCCTCTTTTGCAGCTTAGAGTATGTTATATATTATGTGTGTAGACTATAACCAAATATAATGTGTATAGATATAGTGTATCTTCCGAACTATTTACATATTCCTTCTAAATATCAAGTGACATAATGAAATGAATGAAATGTAGACATTTAGATTCGATTGGAATGCACAAATGATGACGAGAATAAATATGGAAAGAGGGCTCACACATGATGAACGATCATTTCAGATTAAGAAGTAATCCCACCTTTTAGGGGGAAAGGTGTTAAAAAATCAAATTTTTATTAATTTCATGCTAAATAGTTGAGGAATAGATTGAGATGTTTCTCACTCAGGTCTCAAATTAAACTTATTAATAATTTTCAGCTGAGATCATGATGGTGAAATGTAGATCAGCTACATCCCTAAGTCTCTGGTTTTATTCTAATTGTGGATTAGATGGATTAGTTTGGATTGTGATAGACAGCATCAGTAGCCATGTTATAATTATTTTCTATTTGCATTTGAATATTAGTATTTAAGATTAAACTGTAAATGAATGCTTTATTTGTTCTGGATCCAAAACACTAATTAAGAAGACATTATTAAAAAAAAGAAATCCTTCAAATTTTATGATATTATCATTAAAGTATAAATATTAGCAGAACTTGTACAAGAAGAATGTTTTTTCTTTAATTCAACACTGAAAAGAGCACTCTATTTTCCTCTAAGAATGTAACTTTTTTATTCTTTTCTAGACAAAACTTAGAAAAGAGAATTAGTGAGGGGGATTGAAATAAGTATAATATAAACATGTCAGCTTAGGTAATGATAAACATGTCAATTCTCTTCTCACTTTAAACAACATGGAGCCGTTCTAATTGTTCTGATTGCTTCAAGGCATTTCAAAAACTCCTTGATAGACTTGCATTTGTTTGTATGTACAGAGGTACTTGGTGTTTGTTTAGTGAATATCAGGGAAGTGTACAGGGCATGCTTGCACAAAGTTTGTGAAGGTGGTGATGAGGATTCACAGGTCGGGTTGGCGCTGTGTATCAGTAGAGAAAAGGGCTTGTCTTGCGCCACCAGCAGAACAACCTGAGTCTGATGCTCAGAGCCCTTAGATCAAGCCAGATGTGGTGGTTCACATTGGTAACCAGTGCTGGAAGCCAGACACCGGGGGCTTGCCAGCTGGCTAACCTCAGCCAATTTGTGAACTCAGGTGTGGTGAGAGAGCTTGTGTCAAAAACTTAAAAAATAAAAAGAACATGTAGGTTGAGGATGGCACTGGACTTCAACGCTTGACCTTCGTATACGTTCCTGCATCCCCACAGGAATATACAGTTTCACATACACGTATACACAGAAACATATACATACACATATGCACGTACCACACACATGCAGGCACTCAAGAGTCCTAAAATAAATACGGAAGTGTCTCTGCTGAACTGTTATAACTTTCACGTATGCTAGCTATATACACAGTGAAGAAGAAATTATATCTTCTATACGTGACGACGTCCCCGCCTGCTGCCCTCTGGAGAAGCCAGAGAAATCAAAGAGCCGCTACTGACCCTCCCTGTTGTCTGGGCATGTAGCACGCCACAATCAGCGCAATCCACATGTCCCTCCTGCCCGCTCAGGGTTTGGCAGCCCCATCCCTGCACCTGTTTGCTTATACATGAGCTATGCATGTTTGAATTTAAATAGATGCAGGGGGTGGATCACGGGCGAAGGGGGTGGGGAAGGGCAATGCCTCTGTCAGAAGCAGTTCCTTTCTGCCTCTGAAAGAGACAAACCAGCTTGCAGGAAAACTGGGCTTTATCATACATTATAAACCATCGTTTTGATTATAATAACCATCAAAACCATGTCCTTGATTTGGTAGAGAATTATGAGTAAAGTCATTAATTATTACCAGAGCCATTTTTCATATTACCGTTCTTTACAAGTCTTCAAAGGATGGCATATAGTAAAAGCATTGAAAAGATAGCATGCGTTTCTGGCCTTCTTATAAGTGAAATATAGCCAGTGCTATTAAACACACACACACTTTGGGTTAATATTTGGGATATATCTGTAGTATATACCTTCTTAGAGTAGATTAGAGATTAAAGTCCCCCCCTACAACCCCAACGGGGAGCATGATGTCTGACTCTCTGTTTTACTAAGTTATGTTCAAGTTTGTCCAAATAAACTCTTATTAATTTCTTGTTACTGAACAATGACTGTTGTTACTTTATATGTGAAAAACCTTAACATTACTTTCTCCTTTCAGTGTGTGATAGTCCTGTGACCTTGGGTGGTGTATTTAATCTGCCTGAGTTATTTTTACTTTCAAAAGCCACTGTCCACTTGAATTGACTTCAAAGGGTGGAAATTTAGTGACATAATTCTTTTGAGCGTTATTTTTCAACTGGCAGAGTATCATATAAAATCATATATTGCTCATTTTGCCTTTGATATACAATTATCTTACATTTTCAAAAGATAAAAGGCTCAAAGGTTTAGTATTGAATATACTTCATAAAGACTTAGAAACAAGGCTTACCACACAATGAGTCTTAGTATTTCACATAATAGAAGCATTTTGTATGTATACCCTATTGTCATGTGTTGAACTGTTTTCCTATCACGTAGAATAAACTTTAACCTATAATATCAAAATGCTATAATATCAAAATGGAGGTTTCACGCTGAGAAATGTATTGATTGCGTAATGAGTACACAGGTTCACAAAAGAGACAAAACTAAAAGTTGTAAAAGATCTGTTGCATGTGGACACACCTTGAAGGAGTCTAAGCTGTCACCCTCTCGGGGCCTCATGCAGTTTTAGCAAATGGACAACCTTGAACTTTCACACAGAGTTCCAGGGCCTGGGCAGAAGGCCACGCATCTGCAGGTCCTTGCATGACTAATTTCCTGTCAGCAAGTGATTTTATTATCATTTAAATACGAATTTATGATAATATCAGTAAACATGGCAGATGGCCGGATTGGAAAAATTTAAGGGTACAGATTTAAAAGCCTATTGTGTTTCCCTATGAATGCTTCCTCTGTCTCTCACCTTGCTACTGGCTGTGGCTGAGTTAACCACTTTATTCCGTGGTTTTTATCCTTCCTAAAGATCAAAGGTGCCGAACACTGACTGCATTGCAGAGTCTGTTTATGTGAGGATGAAGAGTGCTTTGCTGTTATGCTTTGCATTGCGGATAGAGGAAACCCCAATTGTCCCTACACCTTTCCCTGTGATTCATTCTTGAGGATTTCTGCATATCTTTTTCTTTTTGATTACTACTCACTCACAACTTAACAAGACAGGAAACCTACCAGAACCTCTTAGTTTATATTTGCCGTAACATTAAAATAATATATGCGAAGAACTATCTAGTTTTCATAGACTCATATTTCCTTCTCCTCGTGGACCTGTGTTTTGTTAGATTTTGAATATAGCAATCACTGAGGGTCTCTGAAACAGAGGACAGATTACTGATACTGCAGCATTCACAATGATTTCCCTAAAGAGAACAGATACCAAAATAATTTATATCTAATGAAATTTAGAAAATATTAACTAATATATTTAAGTATTAATAAATAGGAAATGAATATTACCTGCAGTGCACAATCCTGTTGACAAAATAGACCCAATACAGAAACACAAATTGCTAATTAAGCTTAGGTAAACGGTTAAATTTCTTCAATCGTAGTTTTAAGAAAATTAAAAAAAAATGAATGCCCTCTCCCCGCCCATGACAGAAAAATTGTTTGAGAAAGTTGGTATTGAATTGAAATATATGAAAATATGGTGTTTATACGGATACCTGATGACTTATAAAAGGGAAGTCATTGCTCCAAAGTATATTTTAATGGTATGACAGTAATATGTAGTTAATAATATTAAAACTGAGACGTTAACACTTGCTTGGGAACTGACTGTGTGTAGCTTTTCTAAAGTTTCTTGGGAAGGTCTTCTAGGCTTGCAGAACCTTTCTCGGTGTGTGAGACTGAAAATTTCCCTTGAGTACTTGTTCCGGGGGAGTTTGTATTCCCGTAAGTCAGTGGTGGGTGATGGGAGGCTTGGATACTTCTGATGTTTGGCATCAGTCAGCTTCAGACAACCTTCTAACAAACTCACAGCTTGAACCTCCTCACCTTCCAGTGACTGCGTTGGCTGGCTAGAAGGCAAACTGTTGAATGACAGCTTTAGGAGGGAAGGGCTCTGACTGGGCTCCATTCAGTTTTGCCCTGGTAATGAATAATTCTACTTGTTTTGTGATTTGACTTTTTTCTCTCAAGTTTCACCCATTCAACTACCAATAAACACCACCAGTCTCCTTTCACCTGTTTTTGAAAATCCACACGTTTCCTTCATAACTATTTATTGGTAAAATTGGTTTAAAAAGAGTAAAACAAATAAAACACCAGATTTTCTCAGAAAAAAAATATCACAATACAATGTTTATTTTTGTTTGGGATGTGTGTGTGTGTGTGTGTGTGTGTGTGTGTGTGTGTGTGTGTGTGTGTGTGTGTATTTCTTTTTCTATAATGTGAAACAGAAATTAAATGAGAAGTCAGAATAAGGAAGTAGGATATTCTCTTTTGAAATGATGAATTTAACTGAACCACTCAGAACTCCCCTGCTGGGCTCAGGCAAGCTGAAATTAATTCAAGAAGACAGATAAAATTTTTTACCAGGCCGGGTGGAGATGACGGATGTGACAGCTCTCAGTTAAAATGTCTTTTTAGTGGCAAATGCATGTGTATTAGTCAGGAGATGTGACACAACTGTCCCTTGCAAGAGAAAATGAGCCAGTGTCCATTTGCATTTAGAACAAAAGACAAATCTTAACGGCAAAACATGGAACAGAAATATATTTTATATTTATTTTACATAATGCAGTCACTTTAGGAAAAACAACAACAAAACCCTCTGAAAGTTAGGAGAAACATTTTATCTCAGGCAAATTATAAAATAATAAGTACATTTTAAAAAATCTTGTCTGCAAAAGTTGTTGAATGAAGTTTATGTGCCATGGTTTTCCCTGCCCCCAACAAAAATGTCAGGAGAGTGTTTGTAGAGAGTAACACTTCAAAAACTGTTCTAGAAATTCTTTGCAGACTGCAGACTCTGATGTGGATACACGCTTGAAATCCTTAAATGATCACTGTCTTTGGTTTTCTTTGTTTTTTGTTTTGTTTTGTTTTGAGGGGTGTTTGTTCATTTTGTTTTGTTTTTCCAAGAGGACAATGTTCAGTGCCTCCCCAGTCCCCAGGATTAACACCTTTGATTTTTACTCTAAAGCAGAATGAGCAAGATGGATCCGGCTGTAATACTCTGGTGCACTGCTCTAGGCAAGGAAATATTTGAAAACTGGGGTTGGCAGGATTGGACTGTGTGAAAGTCAAGTGTAATTAACTGTGTGAACGGAAGCTTTCAAGACACTATAGTTTCCAGTTCGAACTGAAAGTATAATTGAATTTTGTAGTATGGAGTTTATTTTTCCAATTAAAATCAAATTGTATTATCATATTTTTGTTACTATAAGAAGTGACGCTCTAAAGAAGTCTCTTCAGTGTGAAACTGGAATTTGCCCTCTTTAGAACAGAGAGGAATCATGAGGTATTTTAGCCTTAGTGATAAAATAAAATTTCTTGTTTTGAAGTTTATTATTTCCTATTATTCTAAAAAAGATTATGAAATACAATAGTTCATAGACATCAAATAGGACAGACTGAAAAAAAAATGTAAGAAAAGATTGCCTAAGAAATCCAAGAGACAATATGGTGAAAATTGGTTTCTTTTAACCAAGGAATGTGCTTTTCATTCCATGTAAAGTGAACAGAAAAATAAAAGCAAGTCTACCCCTCATCATTTTCTTGACATGGTCTCCATGGTTGCTCTCACCCTCCTTGCTGCTGCCAATCTCAGCATCTTCCTTCTCACACACAGCATAATATGTGGACAACCGTTCCTATGCCATTCTGCTTAAACTGACTGAACCTGTGAGGAAGCATAGCTTCTTCTTTTACGCTCTTCTAGCTGACAGTGCCCAACATATGCATAAACCAGAGAAAAGGATTTGTAGCTTAATCTCCATGCCCAGTTTAGCACAAAATGGCATTTTTTCTGCCTTGCATTATAATTTGCATTTGAAAATGATACATTTAAATGAGGCTGAAGAAATTAAGCTAGATCACTTGTGCTTTACCTCGTTCATATACATAAAAGTTTGTCTTTGAACACAAATAAACTCCTGCTTTTCAGGGAGCCTCTCAAGATGTCTCAGATGTCCCTCAGCTCTGGGTTTCAGCCTTTCTTCCTCACAGGCTTCTGCCACTCTACCTGGGTTCCAGTTCTGTGTCATTCTTTGTTATTTGAAGACATGCATTTTCAAAAATTTCCATACGCTCTTCAACTTTTCTATCATTTCTTGAGGAATCATGAAGTTTATCCATCATAGCTATGTGGTAATGTCTATTCTTTGCTGTTAGTGTAAATGTCCACTCTGAGCTGTAGAAAATTCAATTGTCTTGATTTCAAAAGGTCTTGTTATCTGCAGGCCTGTAATTTGATGCAATTGCAAAGTTATGATTGCCAAAGGTAATACAGATAAACCACTGGAGGAATGTAACATGCTCCACGAGCTATGTTAGGAACACGAAGAATAAATGAAATGTAATTCACCATAATTAATTTTAAATCAAATTTTATGCAATAGGTAATAAGTATAAATATTAATGAGGCATCATCTTTTCATAGAGAGACAGACTTACTTCTGATGTTTATTTTGTACTGAATACATATACCAACCCAAACAAGCACAGTATCATGACCCACTGCAACATGTGGCAGTTGCCACCATATCCTGAATTGTCACTCAACAGTCTTGCTTCTTTGAGGGACCTTTATAACCAAGTGACACAAATCTTATCTGAACATATTAAAGGTATATGATACCATGTAGTTTTCCTCTTTATTATTCCCAGTTAACTTTTTTTACCCAAATATTATGGCTACAATGACTAGTACACTGCTCAGCCACAGGGCTGAGACCAAACATCATTATCTTGCAAATCTGCTTATGGAGAATGTAGATTTTATAAATAAAAGTAACAATCTATATGAAGTATGACATTAACTATAAAATTTTTCCTAGACAGCATAGGGAAGATATTGTTCCCTTTTCTGAAAGTGAATGTCTTCCTTGTCTGAAAATGAATTTTACAATAAAAGGAGTATTTGTGCAAGTACTTTGATCAGGTGATTCTTACTTCTTGGTATATAAATTGGCATATTAGTTTAATTGGATTTGTATGTTAAACCAAGTCTTGCATTCCCACAAAAAGTCTTGCTTTGGTTATTGTGGAGAATATATTTATAATCATTTTGCTGTGCTTCTTGATTCGGTCCATTAGAATTTTACTGAGGCTTTCACATTTATTGTCATAGGAACACAGATTTACATTTATTATTTGTGACGCCCTCGGTTAGCTTGGTTTTCAAAGAAATACTAGTTGCTAAATAGTTTAACAAGTGATTCTTGGGTTTTGAAAGATTTTGTGAAGAATTGACATTGCATTTCCTTTAAACACTTGTTGCAATGTTGTCCTTGAATTATATAAGATAAACAGTATGGAATTGATGGTCCACTCTTCGACATTGTTGTAAATACTGTATCCTTCTATATATCTCGAGGAAGTGGTTGATAGTCGCTCCACTGAGGTGGAAACACTAGTGTCAGAAATAAGGTCTGACTTGATTTCACTTTCAACACATTGTATGAAATTGAAAATGTCTGCAAATAGATCATTTTATTCACTCTCAATAATTAAATTTATGCCAAATACCAATGAAATGAAAGCACAACTATCAGGTGTTGCCTACCTGAATGACTAAGCTTGAGTGTAGTGATTTATCTGTGACATTGGAGAACAGATCAGACAACTCTAGCATACATGAGTTGCTTCGCTGTAAGAAAATTTGGCTGCGTGTTCCAGGTCAATGTGTAATAACTTTGTTAACATTGTAAATCTCCTATAATTATCATCTAACTTTCCTCTGGATGAATGGGCAAACCTCTACTCATCCCAAACCAAAGACATTCTCTCATCGTAGTTCAACTTAGTGAACCAGTGAGTTTGGGGTAACTTTCAGTTTTGGTGAACTTACAGACACACAATTGACTCAATGTTAAATCACATTACTGAATATCGCATAATTTAATATCATTAAATCTTCATCTGTGGCTCTTTCTACGTGCCAGAGGGTCTGCTTTCCTGGACACCTGGTAAGACTCGTATAATTTGGAGGGTGACAAGTGCCTTTATATAGCAATAGTTCACAAAATATAGTTTTAGCGGCAGCAGCAGTACCACCAAAAAAATTATTAGAACTCCAAATCCCTTAAAATGTTCATGTACAGTGAGTTGGAGTGAATCAGTTATCCCCTCTCAGTGTGGCTTCTGAGGACTCAGCTCAGGTGGTCAGGCTCACTGGTGAGTGTCTTCACCTGTTGGGACATCTTGCTGGCCCAGTAATACAAATTCTTGAACCTCACTACAAACTTCCAATCAAGAAAAGAATGGGGATAAAGCCTAATACCCATGCTACAGTCACTGTAACAGAGGCTTCAAAGATTCCAGTCGTCACTGAATTTAGAAACCCATGAGATCCAAGGATGCAGCATCTAATTTTCACTTTAGCTACTAAACAAAATCACCAAATCAGTTTGCATATTCTTCTAGTATACTAACCAAGAACTTGTATAATTAAAAATCACCTCCCCTTTTAATCAAAAAGGAGAAATGCATGAAAAAATGTTGATTTTTCTCAGTACGAACTCTAGTTGGCTTAAAGGACATGTGGTGGATTTCGATTTCTTAGTGACACATTAGCAGTTCGATAGGTGTCTAAGTCCGAGGGGACTTTCCAAGGAAAGAAACCCAGAACAACACAATTCTTACAGACTGTTTGACCTTGTGCATGCGAGCGAAGCAGTTCTATTTACATCCTTTCTACTGCTGTGGAATGGCTAAGGTAACAGGAAAGACAGTTGAGCTCCATGGGGGCCTCGGGAAATGAAGGGGATCTCACATCCCTGCTTTTGGCCTTTGGTATTGAATTGATTTGACCACCTTTGCTTCAGTTCATTGTATTTTGAATGATTTTTTTTCTTTGAAGGCAATTTATTGTGTCTTTAAAAACCAATAGTAAAAGAGATTTTGGCCCACACAATCTTTCTATATTAGACACTATCCTTATTTGGCACTTGACGGGAGAAATTGCTATTTATATATTAGTTTTTAGTACATGCATGTTTAATGGCATTCTTACAGGACTTGTGGGACACAGGCAATGACAGTATCCTATATGGAACAAGTTCTACATCACAATACCGACTGCCTCTGCCTTTTATAATGGGGCTTCCATAATCAGTAGTTTGATTTAAAACAAATAAAAGGGCTTGTGGAGACATATTAAAATCTGCACTCAAAATGCTCTTGTAAAATTAACTCTGATCAAGTCACCTATTAAAGCTATATTCAAGTATTCTTCGCCTGCAGGCTGACCTTAGAGGCAATCAAGAACAAGGTGAGAACTTTGAAAGAGATTTAAATTGATATTGTGGAATACACAAGCTGGTTACAATATTAAACCCGGTTATGCCTGTGTCTATTTTGAGGAAGCATTTTGCGACTTCAAAGTAGTTACGGCTTTCCTAATGATAATAATAATCCATGGGTTGGGGCAACCTTCCTGGGATATCCCCTTCATTTTTTCCTCTCAAGTAAATTACATAGCCCTAAATAGCTGTGACTTAGGAAGTTGGTCCTTCAGCCACCAGTGTAGGTGAGTGTAGTTGAAAACAACATGGGGTTAGTTAATACATGTAATTAGGGATACTGTGAGAGACAGTGAGAATTCTATAGAAAAAAATAGTTTCCAAAGCAAATACATTAATAATAGACTTTCATGGTGTGTTTTCAGATAATATAAAGAGTAAGACCAATGGATAAAATGCCTCTTTATGCTTTGCAACTCCGAAAGTGTTTTACCTATGAGATAATAGATAGTTGCGCCAGGTATTAGCTGACAACTAGAGTAGGTACTAAGAGACTCCCCTATACGAGTTTGTCGTCTGACGTGCTGATTGCCCACGGGTGATTGGCAGCTTAATAAAATCTGTGAGTGTTCAGCATGGGACTGTTACCTTATTTACTCTACCTCTGATGCTGCATGCATGAACTGCCACCGTCTGATGGATCACCGAGAAGAATGGGAGGTGACACACACCACTTCCTTCAGTGGCTGGTCGCACTGACAGCATCAATAGAGAAACACATCATGGGTTCTAAACTGCCACATTTTGGGCATTTACTCTGAATAAGACATGAGGCTCTTCAAGGAAAGCAGTAGTACGTTATCATTAAGGGCCAGCTGACAGAGGGGCGGTGTGCTTTGAACTCTCTCTAGTCATCATTCTTAATTTCTCCCCTTCTTCGATGGAAGGCCCACCCACATGGGCACAGAGAAAGGCAGGGGCTAGCACACAGTTTTAAAATCTCATTGATAGATTGATTTCATCAACACCCATCCTGGGCTCTTGCCCATTGGGAGAAGCTCCGGTTCTCATTAGGGTCCTATAATGTCTGCAGTTAACATTGTTCTCATGCAAATAGAATGACACAGAAGATAAGTGCCCTGAAAATTCAATTTCCCCCCCGAACATCATTACCTCTTTTCTTTTACTTATTCCCACTCCAATCTGCAGGAGGTAATGCGTGCAATCTGCTGGTACTTCTGCAAGATGATTACTCCATTTTGGTAATGAATTTCCCAGCACTAGGGGGTGTTTTAGCAGGTTCCCTGGTTTACCTAATGTGAACTTGGCACCACTTCCTGCTCAGCCTTTACCCACTGGGTTTCCACTATGGTGGCTGGCTGTTAGTAGAACTTGTGCCCAATACTTTCCCTTCTTTAATGGCCAGTAACCCATTTGGTGTAGAACAGATGATTTGCTCAATGCTGTCTGGAAAATAAATCAAGATTTATGTCTACTTATCTAATCAAAGGAGAAAGCCCACACAGAAAACATACAATCTCTCTGCCTATTCTATGAGCAAATGTTGAAATGTTGATAGCGTAACTAGATTGTAAATCCCGCATATCTCACATAAACATATCACAATGGTGAATACATTTAAGCTAAATAAATTTCATTTTGCAACTGCAAAGAATTCCTTTGTGGAGTTAATATACAAAATGAGATAATTAATACAGTATATTTCAAATTCCCATTTTCAATAGTATTATTCTTTATATTTTTAGGTTTTTCAACAGTGTGATTAAATATGTAAAGACTGTATTGTCCAACCATTTGTTATATTTTAGAAGGTATTTGCTTTGCTGAAATGTGGTTTTTAATCTGAGAGTTAGCTGTAAAGAATAGACAAAGAGACAAAGGAAGAAAGAAAGAAAGAAAGAAAGAAAGAAAGAAAGAAAGAAAGAAAGAAAGAAGAAAAAAGAAAGGAAGGTAGAAAAAAGGATATGGAGAGAATTATGCAAATTTATCAGACATTAACAGATGTGAAGATTAATCACAAAGAATTTGAATTATACTTCCTATCATGAATATTATTTCTGTAGTAATTGGAAAAGTCTACAAAATAAAGCAGTTTTCAATGAAATTTTTATGAAATTTATTTATTTCCTAAAGTGGAAAACCACTTTTTACATAGTACCATTTTGTGTACTATTTAGACAAATAGTTCAAAAAATTTCACTTAGTGTAAGAAAAAAATTCCATTAATCTAAGAGCATAATTTTTATAATAATATTAGAGGACTCCTAGAAGTGTATTCATGCAATTCTCCCTACATGTCCTTGAGTTAGTCTCATTGACTTCATGGATTGAATCTGTTGTGTTCTCTTACTGAGTCCTACACTTTTATTAAAGTAAGCTCCACAGAGTTGATCAAATAAGAATTCCTTTCTCTCCATGAATCACTTAAGGTTTTCAAACTATTTGTGGCACATCTGTGAAATATAGTTTAACAGTCATGATAAAACTGTTCAGCATATGTAGTACATGTATCATGCAGATCAGACGGGAATAGTTGCAAACATGCTGTGTAGAACTTCATGTTTATCTTCCAGTTTTAGTATTGCTGCTCCAAGTTAAGTCCTGATCTCATAATTATTCCATTCTTAGCATGTAATTACACAGCAGCTACAGTTTATGTTGACCCAGAGAAATGCAGATTCTGTAATTTTAAGCTAAAAACTACAACTTGAGTGTGAAATTGTAGGTTGATTTAAAACTGCCTGTGTTCTGAGATTGCTCTCGTGGAGAATCATCTTACTTCTATGATAATTTTCTCGATTTCCTATGGAATTAAAATATGTAAAGTGTTATTAAAGCATCCTTCTTGGCTGAATGGTTAACTGGATACACAGATAGGTAAAAGGAGGAACGCTCCATTGGATTGGAAGAAGTTGCTAATTACAACCCTCCCTTACAGTAAGCCTCATAGCCTTCCCTGCCCAGAAAAATGAAGTCAATGGGGTATGACCACCCAATGTACTGAACCCATAGGAATTTAGTTGTTTGTTTATGTGTTGACAAAAAGTATTTTATGAACACAATAACAATTATGCATTTCAATTTTTGCATCTTGAACACAAGGAGCCATCTTGCATAAAGTGTGGCATCAGCACCATTTCTTTGATGCTTTATTTGCATATAGAGCAGTATGGAGTGATTCAGTTATAGACTTCATTGACTATGATACCACCAATTTATCATACTATTATGTATTCGCTGGGCCCCCTCTTCAAGTAGTGTTTAGAGACTATACAAATCGTAGTCTGATATTAAAATGTGCTTTGTGAGACATGAAGGCTGAAAAGAAAAAAAAAGGCCAGTAGCTAAGAATAGATGTCATCTCTGTGCCAGCAATGAGGGCATGGACTGTAATTGCAATGTATTTGAATGCCATAAAAATTAATAATTTGAATGATTAGAAGTTTGACAATAATTTTTCCTTGATGAGTATTGACAGGGCATAGTTATATGTAATCCATACAAGAATAAATATAAAAATATTACGCTTGGGAAACAATTTTCTTCTTTGTTTAATTACAGTTACTTTCAAGCTGATGAGGTATTTCCATGAGCAAAATCTAATAAATATTATTTTACAGATGCCAAATTCAGAGTTTTCCTAAGCTTGACTTTGGCACATACCTGACTTTCTCAGCCCTTTTCCTTGTTCTCAGCTTAGAAGTGATAAAGCATAGTTAATTAACAACTGTCAATTCCTAACTGAATCAAAGAGCTTATCCATCATTGGTTATATGTAGTCCCCCACCCTGATCATCCTAAGAGTGTCTTAAGGTTTTATGGATAGGGCGAGTATTTTGCTTGACATTAGAGTCGGAGGTGCGCTTAGAAGTCTGACATCTCACAGTAGAGGATTAATTCTTTAGAGGTTTAAGAAAAGTTGATATTACACATTTTAGGTTGTGGATCCTATGTAATAAAATATAATATATATATATTTTACTTCCCTTCTGAACATGTAGAAATAATCTATCTATAGATTTTTATGAATGCTATTTTAAATAAAATAGCCCCACATTATTTCTAATTGTCTCAGGCAGAAACTTAGATGATTCCATCAGTATTGTAGCCATCATTTAAGTCTTTTTTTTTCTTTATTAACTTAAGTATTTCTTATTTACCTTTCGATTGTTATTCCCTTTCCCGGTTTCTGGGCCAACATCCCCCTAACTCCTCCCCTCCCCTTCTATATGAGTGTTCCCCTCCCCATCCTCCCCCCATTACCGCCCTCCCCACAACAATCACCTTCACTGGGGGTTCAGTCTTGGCAGGACCAAGGGCTTCCCCTTCCACTGGTGATCCTACTAGGCTATTCATTGCTACCTATGAGGTCAGAGTCCAGGGTCAGTCCATGTATAGTCTTTAGGTAGTGGCTTAGTCCCTGGAAGCTCTGGTTGTTTGGCATTGTTGTTCATATGGGGTCTCGAGCCGCTTCAAGCTCTTCCATCATTTAAGACTTAATGTACAGATAGTTATTAATCTGAGGGCAAATATTGCATTATAGGGCATTCACATACAATGATTCACAGGGGTCAGCTGTAACTGTTAGCATTTTTAAAGAATTTTCCTGTGTTTTCTTTTTGAATACCCTGTAATTTTACATTACACTATTTATTATAATTTGAAATCATCTTCATGTGTTTATTTAATTGATGTGTCTATTTTTCTAAAATGATTGGCAGTTACAGTTTTGGTTTTTTTTTTGTTTTGTTTTGTTTTTTTTGCTAGTTTACACCTGATACTTACACAAACCTCTCAGGCACTGACTATGCACTCAAGGAAAAGTGTGTTGATTATACATGATTCATAATCACTTGACTAAATGTCTTACAGTTCCATAAAATATCTAAAACAGTAATCAGTATTATATACTCATTTCCTGCAGAATCCCAACTGACTATCATTTGTGCATAGATTGTGGATTATATTTTGATGTTTTTATTAATTTGCACACTTGGCATCTAGATCAAACATAAATTTCTTTTCCAATATACATCATATCTTTATGGAAAAAAATCAAAATCAGTTCTACTATGACTTTTCCATATATACTGTATTGGCACTATCTATATTAATACTATTGTGCATAGTGTTACAGAGCTCTTGTAATCTCAAATGACTGATCACAAGACTGATCATATGACTGATAACAGTGAGTATGGAGTGTGGTACTCAATCAGCAACATATCTTCATCAACTAGGTTTTTCATTAGTTTCTACTATATCCTAGAATGGGATAAGAGGGCCCACTCATAGCACAGCCATGTATATAAATGAAGCACTATGCTGTGATATTCTGGATGTGATTACTGAGATGCTCCCACTAGTATAGCAGTAATTGTGCATGTTTTTTATTATTACTTTGTACACACACATCCACCACTGTGAACATGTAGAGGTCTCAACAATTCTCAGTGCTTGGTTCTATTTTTCCACCATGTGAGTTCTTGGTATAGAACTCAGGTCACCAAGAAAAGCACCTTTAATTACTGTCCTAGTTTACTCTATATTTCTGTCATCAAACACCATGACCAAAAGCAACTTGAGAAGGAAAGGGTTTATTTGGCTTATATGCTCTAGTCATGGTCCATCACTGTGAAACACCAAGGCAGGAAGTCAAGCAGAAACCTGACAACAAGAACTGAGGAAGAACCCACAGAGAAATATGGATTAGTGGCATTCTCATGATTTCCTCACTACTTTTTTCTTTTTTTTTTACGTGTCCCAGGGCCTCCTCCCAAGGCAGGGCATTGCCCCCCAGTGTCTGGACCCTTCATTATCAATTAGCAATTTAAAGACTGCTCCATAGACTTGCCTACAGGCAATCTGATGGAGGCATGTTCTCATCTGATACTCCCTCTTTTCACTGGCTCTAGCCTGTGTCATATTGAAAAACAAAAACTTAGTCAAAATTCTTACTGACAGGTCTTGTCAACCTTCTGTGTTATTTGGATATAACTTCACATGAAAATAAAATTCCTTCAAAATGAAAGATGAACTTTAATAAAAATATGTGCTATACTTCTACAAAGAAGCCACATGTAGAAAGTGAAGTATAAAAGAGTTCTTTCTAGTATTGTTTTGACATTGGGAATTTTCTATGCCCATAATTTTCACACTTAAATAATTTTTGTAGAAGAATTTTTAAAATATATGTTATATTTTAACATACATATGAATTTCTCAAATTGCTTTACACACACACACACACACACACACACACACACACACACACACACACACACACTTTTTTTTTCTTTTTTTCGAAGCTGAGGACTGAACCCAGGGCCTTGCACTTACTAGGCAAGCGCTCTACCACTGAGCCAAATCCCCAACCCACACATTTTTTTTTTTGGTTCTTTTTTTTTTTTTCCGGAGCTGGGGACCGAACCCAGGACCTTGCGCTTCCTAGGCAAGCGCTCTACCACTGAGCTAAATCCCCAACCCAACCCACACATTTTTATATATTGAAGTACTATGAATTGAGCCCCTGGTATGTGTACCGCCTCGAAAAGATTAGACCACTCAGTTATACACCAAGTCCCTGCTTTTTATCAATTTTATGAAAATTTTATGAGGCCTTCCAATGCCTCATCCCTGTACCTTCTTCCCAATAGAGCATGTTTCTCTATGGAGAGAGAAACTTCCCATCTCTGTACTTCTCCTAATTTGTCAAACTGAAAATATACATAAATCTAAAGTAAAAAGTAGTATTTATACTTTCATATAAAGGGATTATTTATTATTTCTTGGCTGAAATACTTGTATGTATTCCTCTGTATATATTTGTAAATATTGGTTGAATGTTATTTGCAGACAGTGACAATTTTTGTAGTACATTCTCCAAAAAGGAGACTATGTACATTCTCCTAGACTATGAAACTTTGTATACAGTGCTATTATAAAGTTTTAGTTAGAAATTTTCCTATCAATTTCACATAAGTTATGACTATATACAAAGAACCATAAGTTTTTTCAAGTGTATACAATATATTCTATAATATGTTTGAGTTATTTATTTGTGTTTGCGTAAGTGTGCCCACACACCTCAATGGGTGTGGTGAGGACGGAGGTGAATATGTGGACATTAATTCTTCATCTGTGGGTCCTAGGAATTGAACACAGGTCGTCAGGCTTGGCAGCAAATGCCTTTCCCTGGTAAGGCAACCTCCTGGCTCATATACAATGAAAGTTCTTTTAGCAAGATATTCAATTCTGCATTATACATTATTTTTACTTATCCCATGGCTCAATTCCTCTTTAGTTCTCTTTTATTTCTGTATTTTTAATTTGAAGAAGAAAACAATGACTAGAATTCTTTGGTTTTTTTGTAACATGGAAGTTTTTGCATTGTCCACTTTAGCTATTTTGTATACAAAAGCTTTAACTTGCAGAAATAGTTACAAATTGAGACCGATTATTGAATATCACAGATTTCTTTATTCTTTCTTCATTATATTGTCAAGTAATGGATCCAGGGATGGTAGTGACTAGAGTGACATCTTTCTAATTTTATAACAAAGTATAGGCACACAGGCAGAGTGGTTGACTTCTGTGGTGGTTTACATGAGAATGGCCCCCATTGACTCATATTTTAATGTCTGGTCTCTAGTTGGTAAAACTGTTTTGAGAAAGATTAGGACAGTTGACTTTATTGAAGGTGTGTATCATTGTGGAGCTTTAAAATTGCAAAAGCCCTTGCCTGGCCCAGTCTCTTTCTGCTCCTCAAAGTTGAAGATAGATATAATCTCTCAGCTACTGCTCCAATGTCAAGTTGGGCCTACTTGCTGTTGGGCTGCAGGCCATGAAGGTCATGGACGCTAACCAAATGGAACTATAATCAAGACCCCAATTAAATTATTTCTTTTGGAAGCTGCCTTAGTATGGTGTGTCTTCACAAAAATAGAAAAGTAACTCAATAATGTTTTTTATACAATAAACATTTATATTTGAAGTAAATTGACTGGGGTAAGTTACATTCCAAAATATTATTATCTTATTTATATATTTACCATACTATTCTATTTCTGGTTATTATTTCTATCATAAACAACAACAAAAATAACAACAAAAACATCACAGCAGTCCTTCATCATCTACTTTGTCTTGAGTAATAGATAATGGCATAACCTTACGTATGTGGAGACATCTCCTAAGAGTTTCAGAGCATTATCTGTGGAAGTGACGTGACCAAAGCTCTGTGTAGCTCAACTATTTTAAACATTCAAACTATAAGCCATCTTTTGGGATGGTGACTCATCACTTCAAAGACATTAGACATTCTTGGTTTTGTCCATTACACCTACTCGAGACGTTTTATTCTTCCTTTACATTCCAAGCTTAAGGAGGGAAGACTGAGGGGGCTTTATTCCCTACATATTAATTTTATGTATGTATTCCGTTTCATAAGTCAATATGTTTTATGCTTTATAGAAAGGTTCAAATGCCAGTACATAGCTTTGACCTTCAGAATGTATTAGAAAAAACAGAAACCATTTTTTTTCTAGAATAGATCAAGAATGTCACAGTGACAAAAACATAGATAGTGATAGAGTCAGAATAGATAGTATTATTTCTGCCTGACCACCATATGGAGATTTACTCAATTATATTGATCGATATTGACAATATAGCTTTAAATCTAACAGGGACAATGTGGTTGCCTAAAAAATGACCTGAACAAGAGCAACATCAAAAGACATGCTAACTCTGAAAGAGAGATCTCACGGGTCCCAACTCTTGACAAAGTAGTCCAGGTAACTGCGTGATCCTGAGAACGAGAGAAATAGTATGAATCTCCCTCCCCCAAGTAACTAGCCAATATCTATACACATATATATTTATATAAATATATTATAACAGGATATATTTGTATATATGTAAATATATGTGTGTGGGAGTGTGTGTGTCCAGAGAAAAAGAAGCCATGACTATGAGAGCGAGAGGAGAGTTACATTCGTGGGGTTGGAGGGAGAACAGTGAACGTGCGAAATGGTGTAATTATATTTCAAATAGAAAACATTCTAAAAACATTAATAATTCAATCCAAGAAAAGCAGAAAGAAGAAATAGCAAGTCTCATTCAGAACCCAACTTTTTTTGTTTACATATTTTACCCAGGAGGCAATGGACCTAACTATTGTCCTTAATCGCATTCCTCATACATACAATTATTGATAGACATCCTTACTCCCATTGTGTTACAGTAAACTTTTGCTGGCTAATCTTCGCATTAGGATGTTATATGTTTAAAGTATTTGAAAAAATAGCAATTTTGAGTTTTGTCAAATACTATTAAATTCTATTAATATAAACCACAAAATGAGGTTCATTTGGGGATATTTTAAGGATAGGAACCGCAAGTCTAACATCATCACAGAAGGTTCAGCTTACCTTCTACCTTGCACAAATCCTCCCTTGTTTTGAAAATAGTTTAAGTCCACATCTAGCACTGGCACAAAGAATGTGGCAACGAAGTTGGACAAGGCAGTATATCCTACCCTTCCTACTTCCTAAAGGTACTCCTCTTGGGTTGAGAAGACTATATTTCCAAGCAAAGTTTATCTCTGTCCCTAAGTGCCATTGGCGAATGAGGAATGTCAATGATTTCATTTCCAGTCCTCAAAGACTGAAGGAAGTACAGAAAAGGCTTTCTCATTCATCTCTATACTTCTCTGATGTCGTCTACATGTACATGACAATATTTAGACTTCACATCCTGACAGTATATGAATATAAAGAATATATGGCGGTATCTTCTATTTCCAGAGTGAGGTTATGAACAGGTCCTTAGCCTATGTTATAGGTAAATCGGTTATTTAATGTTTTATTAATTTTAGTCTTTCTGTTTGGTAATTGGATACATATTCAGTTTTCACTGTCTAAAATAGTTCTTTGTTTTAATATTCGCCTTTTAGTTTTTCAAACATTCATGAACTCTTTCCATTTTTCTAACTAGGTAGAGTGTGCAAATTAAAATAAAGTTTAAAAAGCAATCATAAGATTCTTGGCAGTTGTTCATAAACCATCCTTACCAAGTAGGAGATGTTAATTTATATACCAAAATCAATGCTCCCATATTTTAATAAAAACATCACATACTATATCGAATAAAAAAAGCTTACACTGTGGGAGTTTTGTGCACCTTGCTTTTGAAAATCAAATTGCACTTATAGGTGGAAATCATTTTTCTGCTTACAAATTAAAAATCACATCCCTGCCTTCCTGTAAACTAAGGGCCATATCTTTGCCATTTCTGGGGAACATTTTCTGGAGCTAATCAGTGCTCAACATTGGAAAGTTGCTGAAATTACAACTGCCTTGGTGTAGTACATTTTTTTTTCCTTTTTCTAAAAATAAAGGTCATTCCAATAAGATAGCTCAGGAGTTAAAAGGATTCCAAAAGGTTGGGAATCACAATGAAAACAGACACAGTTTCCCTACGAGAGGACAAGAGTTGAGCAGGAGTCTTCCACCATTAGTCCTCCCAGGGTCTCCGGGGCTTGGATTGGATCTGACAGTGATGGGCTACTCCTGACTGCCTCCTTCCTTTGTACCTTGCTCTGGTCCATGAAAAGAGCACACATCAGACTCCTCCTGACACCCAGCAGGCTTCATAAATCAGCCAGTGAGTGCTCTGGCATGGACCTTTAACCACGGCCTTCCCTCCAGACCTGACACCTGTCACCTTTTAAAGAGTGTACATTCTCTGTCACTGAGCTGAGTCCTGTCTCTTCTTTATCCACTCTCATATTCTGTCTAGGTGGCATTATTGGAATGGCTGTCCATATGATTCAGTTGCTGCTATTCTGGGCTTAGGTGACCTATATTTATGCCCTCTTAAATGCCACTCCCTGATAAACACTAGGGAGACAATTAAACACAATATATCATGCAAGATGCGTAACATTAAAAAGCATAGTATATTAAAGGATTGTGAGCATTTTTTAAATAAGATCTAATATATGTTTGTAAGTTTTGGTAGATTATTGTGTTTGATGAGCTTAAGGATTTTAAGTGTCTTAAGAAACAGTGAATTAAGGGCAAATGTCTTAGAAATCATGAGGTTGTAAGGCGTGTCCTAAGTCAGTGACCACCCCATCTAGCCTAGTTCCAGTGCTGCAAAATTTACCTGGGTTTGAAATAGTATATTTCACCTTGATTGTGCATTATGTTTGCTATACAAATAGTTTTGTAGAAACTTTCCACCCATGCAGAAGAGTTATTTAAAAGGCTTGGAAGAAGTTTGCAAGTCACTAATTCACAGAAGCATATACTCTCAATGTTTGCATATTAATAATATTAAAATTAAACAAACATATTGCATCTTTCTATCCTTCCCTAAATTAGTGTTCAAAATCATATTTTGAATTCTTTTGAAGCAAATGAACACCACAATGTGTTTATAATTGGAGGTATTAAGTACAAAGTACAAGCAGAGGGTCCTTAAAAGGGACAGGAAAAAAGTCCGTTTCCTATTGATTGCACTGTGCTGGGATAAATGTGTGGCTTCTGCCTTTAATGGGAGCTGATTGTTCAGGGATGTGCCGGCGACACTGGTCGATGCTTGAGCTGTTGTTTACTGGGAAGGACAATATCAATTTTCCAGAGGGATGATTGGTGGGATGTCAAGGCTGTCACCCCTTTCTCCTCGTCACTGACAGACAGCCCAGTGACAATTACCAGAAAGGGACATTGACTGCATTGGCATATACACTAGAGGATATAACTGGCAAACAAAAAGAGAGGAAGGCACTCCAGTAAAAAAGATATAATCAGTAGTTGTCAGGACTGGTTACATATATGATGACTGAATAACAGGACCACAGTGCACTTCTGTCCTTACTGAGGGGCCCCAAGTCAGTTTCTTCCTGCTTAGGAGATTAATTTGGAGCATTGAGAGGTGCCATTAATTGCTGAAATCATTTTTCTCTCCTAGTTACCATCATAACAAAAAGGTTTTCATTTATTTATTTTATTTCATTTATTTCATTTTATTTTTTTTTCATTTTGGTTGAAAGAGATTTCTGAAATTATATTGGGATTGAAAGTTGGTATTTTCACTGGCAGGAATGGTTATGTGTGCTGTTTCTTCCAGAGTTAATTTCATGAGTTTTCCTCATGGCCTCATATTACTGGCTTATGAGCAATACACAAATACCAAGAGAAATGCTTGTATGCACTGGGCAGAAGGTAGTGTTGCAGATATATATATATATATATATATATATATATATATATATATATATATATATATATATATCTGCTGTTCTAGAAAGTGTTTTTAGGGGTCCCATACTATCTATTTCTTTCCATTCTAATGCTTACTAATGTGTAATAAGCTTAAAGCTTAAATATGAAATATCAGGGCTTCAAATGCCTTCATTCACATATAGACAAATTCACAACTAAATGAATCAGATTATTCTGCAACATCAGAGCTTCCACATAGCTACCTTTTTTCTTCTGTAGGAAACTATTCTTTGAGCTTATTAGCAAACGTAACTTATTCACTTCATTATGTCTATCCAGCCAGAATCTTTGTATCATCACATTGGTACTGGAACTTTAGTATTTGATAACACTCATGGGAATAGCTTCTGTGTAGTCACACTTCAACATTTTATTTTTGTAAGAAAGAAAAAATTTCTCTGCACTAAGATTTTCATAACATCAAGATGAGGATAGTTATTCATTTGCTGGTTAAAAAAAGTAACGGAATTGTCAGTTACCTGAGAAGCAGTACTGAGTGGCATCATCTGCCTAAACTAATGGTCCTTTGCCTGAGGATGATGTCCTTCTGGAACATTGGCGACTAAAGAGATTAAAGTCAAAAGTGCATTGCTGTTCATCTTTCTCTGTGTCCTAGACATGCCAAGCCATTGCCACAACACATGCAATTTACATGTGTTTCCCCCTTGTGAGAAATGTTTTTTAACTCCATTTCACACAATTTAAAAAGAAGTATCTAGTTATTAGAACTTTGCAAACATTAGTAAGTATAAATGATAGTATGAGAAGTCACATTATTTTACCCTTTAGAGAAAATCTACGGCATTTTTAAAGTTGATTCTGGTGGCTTTTTTTGCTAACATTAATATAAGAATACATGTTATTTAAGCATTTTAGTGGTGTTAATTTCTAGCTGAACTTATATATCTAATGATTTTGATAATACTCTCTTACTTGTTAAATCATCACCTATGAAGGGATTTCTGATTCAGCTATCAGGATGTCTATGCAAAACTTAGCATTAATTTCCTCCATAAACCACGGGCTAATTGATTTTCTATTTAACTCATTAAAAATAGTACTTAATTTTTCAGAAGGTTGTTTCAGAGACTTAAAGCATACCAGATCCTCTGGGATGCATTCAACTGACCATTGCAACCGTCCTAGAATAGCGACCCTCCTCCTTGTCAAGACTGAAGTATTTATCCCATTTCCCAGCAGATAAACATTTGCAAGGCAAATAATAAATTAGCCATTAATCAAAAGAATGTTTGGATTCAATGAACTCTAAATGGAGTGGAGATGCTAGGTAGATAGACAAGGTAAATCAACAAGGCAGAATCAATCATGAGAAACAGCCTTCAGTAGCTTAGAAGGCATCAGCTAGCACACTGAAAGAATTTGGAAGGCAAGGACATGTTTTAAAGAAAGAAAAATTACTGATTACAAAGTTGTGGAGGAATTTTAAGAATTGACAGAGAAATCACATCCCTTATGTATATTTATGCCTCCAGATGAAGACTTTGTCATTAAGGAGTTTGGGTTGATGTTACAGATTTTTTTTCAAAGCTTTGTTGATTTACTTGTTTAAGCCTAAGAAAGCCCTTAATTCCTTAAAACATTTTTCCTGTGTCATTATTCATTTTCAAGTGAAGGACCAGGCAGGTATATTAGTTTCAAAAAACAAGAAGTGCTCTCAGTGGTGTAGCATTCTCTCTTCTTAGTGTGCTTGTCAGTTCATTTGTTACTATAGAGACTTACAGTTTCCGACTCTGAGAAGCCTATATCATAATGTTCGTTTGTCCGTACTTAGAAATCATGAGATAATGTAAAACTTACTTCACCTTTATACCCCATAATTTCCTCAGACATAAAACAGGGCCGACACTGCCGATGTTCACAGAATGTATATGCATGTTATGTAAATTAATTCTAAATTTTTACATTTAAATATTTTTAAAATTTAGTTATTTCTCATGTTTCTGAAGATTAGATCTAATAAGTTAGAAATGGAGATCTTGTTTCTGGTGATATTATAGCTAAAAGGACTGAGAGGCCCAGTAATTATGAGAAGGCAATATTATCTTCTGCTATTCCCTTGAGGTTAGAAAGTACAACCTTTGTTTTCTTAGAATTAACCATCGGGGAAATTGCTCTTGATTCCAAACACCTACCATCTGGCACATTCTATCTTAGCATTGTCACACGGAGTGCATTAGGCTCCCTAAAAGGTAAACGTTCAGTGAATCCTGGAGTCTCCGAATGCTGGTTCAATTACTTTACTCAAAAGACAAGAAGGCTGAAAATACAGCAGAACCCTAATGCTGGGAGCCGTTCTGTGAGCTCCTTTGCGTCTGTTCACCCTCTTTCTTCCCTCCAGTGTAATTCTATCCCCAAATTAGTTTTCCTAGACTAGAAAGTTTGTGAAGTAATAACACCTTTTAAGCAAGATATTAAGTGGGTCATAGATATCCCATCCTCAAAGCTTTGTTGGATTAAAGAAATACTCTTAGTCAGGAATTTTAAATGAATAGTTAAGGTATTGATTAGCATAGCCCCAAGCAGGGTGTAATTAATTCTTTTGAAATTTACCAGAGTTGAGTTTATTCATGTAAGGAGCCTGCCCATTATGTTTCTGCTGTTGAGAGCATCTAGCACAAGGCGGTTTGGCTGGCTTTTAAACAACTTGCTGTGGTTCTTATTTGTGTGTTAATTTGCCTCTAGTTTGTCATTCCTGTTTCTTTACATTTGATACTTAGTTGATACCCTTAACAGGGATTTCTTGGGAAAATTATTCAGTTTTCCCATTTACCTCAAGATTTTCTCAAAACCCCCTACCCCTTCCGCCTTCTTTAGATTCTCTTCTGAAGTTCGTTTCTAAGACTAACTTTGTATTTTCTTTTCACTTTCATGCTGTACCGCTCTTCTCAGTCTCATTAAGTTTTCTACCTTAAACCATAAGCTCAGTGCTCTTCCTTCCATTGTAATAAACATACCGGAGCAGGTAGCCAGACAACCAAGAACTATAAACTTCACACAGGATTGTGTGCTGAAGAGCCTATCCACTGCAATCAGGGCTTTTGTCCAGGGCTGTGATACACAAAAATTGTCAATCTATAAATATAATATCAAAAAACAAATGAAATCTCTTCTACACATTTACTCTAATCAAGTGTATTAATAAACAGTATCCAGTGCCTCCAATCGATCCATAGACTACAGAAAGCCCTCAAAGAAAAGATACACAAACGGTGATCAAACACTACATTTAAGGCCATCGTGACAGCATCTCATACAGATACTTCTTGATTTTTTCATTTATTCGTTTACTTTCATCATCATATAAAGAAGTGCATAATCAACACATATATCTTGATCTACATAAAACATGTTACCTTATGGGCATGCTCTCTGAGACACAACATTCCCTTTCCTTCTGTTTCATGCTTTGCCTCAATATATTGGAGAAAGACATCCTGTTACAATTAATATCCCTGTCATCCCAATGTCGAGTGTGAGTTTGAATGAGACCAGAAGTACCAGTTTCTCTATTTGTTGTTGTTTAGACACCACACGGGAGGCAAGACTGTGGATTCCTCATGAATTCAGTTAACATGGATATTTGCCAAAGGTTTCAAAGTAATTCACTGTGATATAATTAGGATATTGTAGGTATTTGCTATGTGCCTACTGTGTGTTCTTTTATTTCTAAGTTAGTTACTTTTATAGTTCCTGCCATCAGAGTTTTACTTCAGAACATTGAAAGTGAAAAGCTATTTTATAAAACCTCACAAAATCAAAACAGAGAGATTTGCTACTCAGTTGTCACCTGGGTACCTGCTTTAAAGATAGTTGTGTACATCCTTAACATTCGTTTCAAAACTTCTGGTCGCTTCTTAAGAGCAGGCTGAATAGCTGTGGAAATTTTTACTAACTAAGCCTGTGAAATGAAAAAGGAAACTGTCACGTAGAAGACCTGAGCACTTTTCAATGATTTTCTACATTTCCACACAAGTCTACTTTATTTTCTTCACACAGTTTCATGATCCAGTCATTGTAGGTGCATGGTTATTTAATAAAATTTGTATTTTTATAAAAATGTGGTATATAAGAATAATATTAAGTATTATTCTTTAGAAACTATATAGCTGCAATATAGCTCTTCAAGAAAATCGTACATGAAATCTGCACAACACAAGATATAAACAAATATATGCACATATATGAAATAGGATATAAATTAGCAGTAAATAATGACCCATTCAGTTCCCTAGTTTGGGGACCAAAAACAAACTGCATCATTGTGTTTGAATTAGCAAGCTGAGCATTGTGGATAGAAATTAGGACCTTAGGCAAGCACAGAGTGGGATATAATAGACGTTATTCCCAGTAGGGGTGGGAGACAGCCTCAGCAATAACAAAATACAAGGTACCTAAATTTAATTTGTAGCTTCCTACTAACATGCAAATAAGCAAGTATAAATATATAAACATTAGATAAAGTATTAGCTGAGGCTTTGAAGGATTCCAGGAAAGGAGACTCCAGGCCGCCAGCACTGTTGTGTTAAATTGTCTCTTAGATGTTGGGGTTCTGGGCATGCTGTCAGGAGAGAGCCTGCAGAGGAGCGTCCATTTGTCACCGGATAAGGATGAGTGACAGCAACGATCAGATCAGGCTCATGGCTCCAATGGAACGACAGCTATTGACAGCATTCTGAGCTGTGTTTGAGACAGTGAGGGAGTCGATAAAAACACCGGGGCCTGTTTGGAGTTTAACACTGCAAGAGATGGTTCAATTTACCACCTGGAAAAGAGCCACAGTTCTTTCCCCATAG